>NW_025766104.1:0-67094 GCF_003918875.1 Haliotis rubra | reverse complement strand
TCCCCTTTATGACTTCGAAATATAGGCCAAAAATGGCGTAATACTCAAACCTTCACTCATTCATCTTTTGCATCACTTCCTGGCTCTCTCCTATCTTTAAGTTGACACGCCTTTGCTTGTGACTCAAATATATTTCAAAATGGCGTATTACCAAACTCTCACTCATTCATCTTTGCATCACTTTCTGGTTTCCTGGGGTAGCCCAGAGGGTTAAAGCGTTGGCTCGAAATATAGTTCAAAATGGCATAATGTGAAGCCAAACTCTACTCATTCATGGCATGTGCATCCAAACTTCCTCACCCCGGTTTCCTCCATCTCAAGCTGGACACGCCTTGTAATGACTGAAGATATATAGTTCAACATGGCGTAATACCAAACTCACTCATTCATCTTTGCATCACTTCCTGGCTTCCTCCCATCTCAAGCTGACACGCCTTGTTATGACTCAAATATAGTTCAAAATGGCGTAATACCAAACTCACTCTATTCATCTTTGCATCACTTCCTGGTTTCCTCCCATCTCAAGCTGACACGTCTTTGTTGTGACTGAAATATAGTTCAAAATGGCGTAATACCAAACTCACTCATTCATTCTTCTGTGCATCACTTCCTGGTTTCCTTCCATCAAGCTGACACGCCTTGTTATGACTGAAATATAGTTCAACATGGCGTAATAGCAAACTCACTCATTCATCTGTGCATCTCTTCCTGCTTTCCTCCCCATCCTCAAGCTGACACGCCTTTGTTATGACTCAAATATAGTTCAACATGGCGTAATACTAAACTCACTCATTCATCTGTGCATCACTTCCTGGTTTCCTACCATCCCTGCTGACACGCCTTGTTGTGACTTCTCGAAATATAGTCTTCAAAATGGCGTAATACCAAACCTTCATCCCATTCATCTTTTGCATCACTTCCTGGTTTCCTCCCATCTCAAGTTGACACGCCTGTTATGACTCAAGCATATATACTTCAAAATGGCGTAATACCAAACTCACTCATTCATCTTTGCATCACTTCCTGGTTCCCTCCTCATCTCTAGCTGACACGTCCCTTGTTAGGCGGACTCAAATATTGTTCAAAATGGCGTAATACTCAAACTCACTCATATTCATCTGTGCACTACATCCTGGTTTTCTCCCATTTCAAGCTGTCACGCCTCTGTTATGACTCAAATATAGTTCAAAATGGCGAATAACAAACTCACTCATATTCATCTTTGTACCACTTCCCTGGTTTCCTCCTATCTTAAGCTAGACACGCCTTTAAGTTGTGACTCAAATATACTTCAAATGGCGTAATACCAAACCTTCACTCATTCATCTTTGCATCACTTCCTGGTTTCCTCCCATCTCAAGCTGGCTCGAAATATAGTTCAAAATGGCATAATACCAAACTCACTCATTCATCTGTGCATCACTTCCTGGTTTCCTTCCATCAGTCTCAAGCTGACACGCCTTGTTATGACTGGAAATATAGTTCAAAACTCATGGCATCTCTTCCTGGTAATGACACGCAAACTCTCACTCATTCATCTTTGCATCACTTCCTGGTTTCCTGCTCTCCCATCTCAAGCTGATACGCCTTGTTATGACTCAAATATAGTTCAAAATGGCGTAATACCAAACTCACTCATATTCATCTTTGTATCACTTCCTGGTTTCCTCCCATC
This sequence comes from Haliotis rubra, assembly GCF_003918875.1. Lineage (NCBI taxonomy): Eukaryota > Metazoa > Mollusca > Gastropoda > Lepetellida > Haliotidae > Haliotis > Haliotis rubra. The sequence goes on along the minus strand of NW_025766104.1, from coordinate 65,419 downwards.
TCAAACTGACACGTCTTTGTTATGACTGAAATATAGTTCAAAACGGCGTAATACCAAACTCACTCATTCATCTGTGCATCACTTCCTGGTTTCCCTCTCTTCCATCAAGCTGACACGCCTTGTTATGACTGAAATATAGTTCAACATGGCGTAATAGCAAACTCACTTCCATTCATCTGTGCATCTCTTCCTGGTTCCTCCCCATCTCTAAGCTGACACGCCTTTGTTATGACTGAAATATAGTTCAACATGGCGTAATACTAAACTCACTCATTCATCTGTTGCATCACTTCCTGGTTTCCCTCCCATCTCAAGCTGATACGCTCTTGTTATGACTGAAATATAGTTCAAAAATGGCGTAATACCAAACTCTTACTCATTCATCTTGTGTATCACTTCCTGGTTTCCCTCCCATCTCAAGCTGACACGCCTTGTTATGACTCAAATATACTTCAAAATGGCGTAATACCAAACTCACTCATTCATCTTTGCATCACTTCCTGGTTTCCTCCCATCTCAAGCTGACACGCCTTGTTATGACTCAAATATTGTTCAAAAATGGCGTAATACCGTGCGCCGACTCACTACCATTCATCTTATGCATCACTTCCTGGTTTTCTCCCATTTCAAAATGCTGACACGCACGTTCTTTATGACTGAAATATAGTTCAAACTGGCGTAATACCTCAAACTCACTCATTCATCTGTGCATCACTTCCTCCTGGTTTCCTCCTATCTTAAGCTGGATTACGCCTTGTTGTGACTCAAATATACTTCCAAAATGGCGTAATACCAAACTCACTCATTCATCTCTTGCATCACTTCCTGGTTTCCCATCAAGCTGAGACGCTGACTTATTATGACTGAAATATAGTTCAAACATGGCGTAATACCAAACTCACTCATTCATCTGTGCATCTCTTCCTGGTTTCCTCCCATCTCAAAGCTGACACGCCTTGTTATGACTCAAATATAGTTCAACATGGCGTAATACTAAACTCACTCATTCATCTGTGCATCACTTCCTGGTTTCCTCCCGTCTCAAGCTGACACGCCTTGTTATGACTGAAATATAGTTCAACATGGCGTAATACCAAACTCACTCATTCATCTTTGCATCACTTCCTGGTTTCTCCCATCTCAAGCTGACACGCCTTGTTATGACTCAAATATAGTTCAAAATGGCGTAATACCAAACTCACTCATTCATCTTTGCATCACGTCCTGGTTTCCTCCCATCTTAAGCTGACACGCCTTGTTGTGACTGAAATATAGTTCAAAATGGCGTAATACCAAACTCACTCATTCATCTTTGCATCACTTCCTGGTTTCCTCCCATCTCAAGTTGACACGCCTTGTTATGACTCAAATATAGTTCAAAATGGCGTAATACCAAACTCACTCATTCATCTGTGCATCACTTCCTGGTTCCCTCCCATCTCAAGCTGACTTGTTATGACTCAAATATAGTTCAACATGGCGTAATACCAAACTCACTCATTCATCTGTGCATCACTTCCTGGTTTCCTCCCGTCTCAAGCTGACACGCCTTGTTATGACTGGAAATATAGTTCAACATGGCGTAATACCAAACTCACTCATTCATCTTTGCATCACTTCCTGGTTCCCTCCCATCTCTTAAGCTTGACACGCCTTGTTATGACTCAAATATTGTTCAAAATGGCGTAATACCAAACTCACTCATTCATCTTTGCATCACGTCCTGGTTTCCTCCCATCTCAAGCTGACACGCCTTGTTATGACTCAAATATAGTTCAAAATGGCGTAATACCAAACTCACTCATTCATCTGTGCATCACTTCCTGGTTTCCTTCCCATCTCGCTGAGACGCCTTTATTATGACTGGAAATATAGTTCAACATGGCGTAATACCAAACTCACTCATTCATCTGTGCATCACTTCCTGGTTTCCCTCCCATCTCAAGCTGACACGCCTTGTTATGACTCAAATATTGTTCAAAATGGCGTAATACCAAACTCACTCATTCATCTGTGCACCACTTCCTGGTTTCCTCCCATTTCAAGCTGACACGCCTTGTTATGACTGAAATATAGTTCAAAATGGCGTAATACCAAACTCACTCATTCATCTTTGCATCACTTCCTGGTTTCCTCCTATCTTAAGCTGACACGCCTTGTTGTGACTCAAATATAGTTCAAAATGGCGTAATACCAAACTCACTCATTCATCTGTGCATCACTTCCTGGTTTTCCTTCCATCAAGCTGAGACGCCTTGTTATGACTGAAATATAGTTCAACATGGCGTAATAGCAAACTCACTCATTCATCTGTGCATCTCTTCCTGGTTTCCTCCCATCTCAAGCTGACACGCCTTGTTATGACTCAAATATAGTTCAACATGGCGTAATACCAAACTCACTTCATTCATCTGTGCATCACTTCCTGGTTTCCTCCCTCTCAAGCTGACACGCCTTGTTATGACTGAAATATAGTTCAACATGGCGTAATACCAAACTCACTCATTCATCTTTGCATCACTTCCTGGTTTTCTCCCATCTCAAGCTGACACGCCTTGTTATGACTCAAATATTGTTCAAAATGGCGTAATACCAAACTCACTCATTCATCTTTGCATCACGTCCTGGTTTCCTCCCATCTTAAGCTGACACGCCTTGTTGTGACTGAAATATAGTTCAAAATGGCGTAATACCAAACTCACTCATTCATCTGTGCATCACTTCCTGGTTTCCTCCCATCTCAAGTTGACACGCCTTGTTATGACTCAAATATACTTCAAAATGGCGTAATACCAAACTCACTCATTCATCTTTGCATCACTTCCTGGTTCCCTCCCATCTCAAGCTGACTGAAATATAGTTCAACATGGCGTAATACTAAACTCACTGATTCATCTGTGCATCACTTCCTGGTTTCCTCCCGTCTCAAGCTGACACGCCTTGTTATGACTGAAATATAGTTCAACATGGCGTAATAGCAAACTCACTCATTCATCTTTGCATCACTTCCTGGTTCCCTCCCATCTCAAGCTGACACGCCTTGTTATGACTCAAATATTGTTCAAAATGGCGTAATACCAAACTCACTCATTCATCTTTGCATCACGTCCTGGTTCCCTCCCATCTCAAGCTGACACGCCTTGTTATGACTCAAATATTGTTCAAAATGGCGTAATACCAAACTCACTCATTCATCTGTGCATCACTTCCTGGTTTCCTTCCATCAAGCTAAGACGCCTTGTTATGACTGAAATATAGTTCAACATGGCGTAATAGCAAACTCACTCATTCATCTGTGCATCTCTTCCTGGTTTCCTCCCATCTCAAGCTGACACGCCTTGTTATGACTCAAATATAGTTCAACATGGCGTAATACTAAACTCACTCATTCATCTGTGCATCACTTCCTGGTTTCCTCCCATCTCAAGCTGACACGCCTTGTTGTGACTGAAATATAGTTCAAAATGGCGTAATACCAAACTCACTCATTCATCTGTGCATCACTTCCTGGTTTCCTCCCATCTCAAGTTGACACGCCTTGTTATGACTCAAATATACTTCAAAAATGGCGTAATACCAAACTCACTCATTCATCTTTGCATCACTTCCTGGTTCCCTCCATCTCAAGCTGACACGCCTTGTTATGACTCAAATATTGTTCAAAATGGCGTAATACCAAACTCACTCATTCATCTGTGCACCACTTCCTGGTTTTCTCCCATTTCAAGCTGACACGCCTTGTTATGACTGAAATATAGTTCAAACTGGCGTAATACCAAACTCACTCATTCATCTTTGCATCACTTCCTGGTTTCCTCCTATCTTAAGCTGACACGCCTTGTTGTGACTCAAATATACTTCAAAATGGCGTAATACCAAACTCACTCATTCATCTGTGCATCACTTCCTGGTTTCCTTCCATCAAGCTGAGACGCCTTGTTATGACTGAAATATAGTTCAACATGGCGTAATAGCAAACTCACTCATTCATCTGTGCATCTCTTCCTGGTTTCCTCCCATCTCAAGCTGACACGCCTTGTTATGACTCAAATATAGTTCAACATGGCGTAATACTAAACTCACTCATTCATCTGTGCATCACTTCCTGGTTTCCTCCCGTCTCAAGCTGACACGCCTTGTTATGACTGAAATATAGTTCAACATGGCGTAATAGCAAACTCACTCATTCATCTTTGCATCACTTCCTGGTTTTCTCCATCTCAAGCTGACACGCCTTGTTATGACTCAAATATTGTTCAAAATGGCGTAATACCAAACTCACTCATTCATCTTTGCATCACGTCCTGGTTTCCTCCCCATCTTAAGCTGACACGCCTTGTTGTGACTGAAATATAGTTCAAAATGGCGTAATACCAAACTCACTCATTCATCTGTGCATCACTTCCTGGTTTCCTCCCATCTCAAGTTGACACGCCTTGTTATGACTCAAATATACTTCAAAATGGCGTAATACCAAACTCACTCATTCATCTTTGCATCACTTCCTGGTTCCCTCCCCATCTCAAGCTGACACGCCTTGTTATGACTCAAATATTGTTCAAAATGGCGTAATACCAAACTCACTCATTCATCTGTGCACCACTTCCTGGTTTTCTCCCATTTCAAGCTGACACGCCTTGTTATGACTGAAATATAGTTCAAAATGGCGTAATACCAAACTCACTCATTCATCTTTGCATCACTTCCTGGTTTCCTCCTATCTTAAGCTGACACGCCTTGTTGTGACTCAAATATAGTTCAAAAATGGCGTAATACCAAACTCACTCATTCATCTTTGCATCACTTTCTGGTTTCCTGGGGGTGGTGGGGTAGTCTAGAGGTTAAAGCGTTGGCTCGTCACGCCGAGGACTCCGGGTTCGAATCCCCACATGGGTACATTGTGTGAAGCCCATTTCTGGTGTCCCCGCCGTGATGTTGATGGCATATTGTTAAACCCGGCGTAAAACCAAACCCACTCATCTCCACTCACTCCTGGTTTCCTGCAATCTCAAGCTGACACGCCTTGTTATGACTCAACTATATATTTAAATGACGTAATACCAAACTCACTCATTCATCTGTGCATCACTTCCTGGTTTCCTCCCATCTCAAGCTGACACGCCTTGTTATGACTCAAATATTGTTCAAAATGGCGTAATACCAAACTCACTCATTCATCTGTGCATCAATTCCTGGTTTCCTCCCATCTTAAGCTGACACGCCTTGTTGTGACTGAAATATAGTTCAAAATGGCGTAATACCAAACTCACTCATTCATCTTTGCATCACTTCCTGGTTTCCTCCCATCTCAAGTTGACACGCCTTGTTATGACTCAAATATACTTCAAAATGGCGTAATACCAAACTCACTCATTCATCTTTGCATCACTTCCTGGTTCCTCTCCCATCTCAAGCTGACACGCCTTGTTATGACTCAAATATTGTTCAAAATGGCGTAATACCAAACTCACTCATTCATCTTTGCATCACGTCCTGGTTTCCTCCCATCTTAAGCTGACACGCCTTGTTGTGACTGAAATATAGTTCAAAATGGCGTAATACCAAACTCACTCATTCATCTTTGCATCACTTCCTGGTTTCCTCCCATCTCAAGTTGACACGCCTTGTTATGACTCAAATATAGTTCAAAATGGCGTAATACCAAACTCACTCATTCATCTGTGCATCACTTCCTGGTTCCCTCCATCTCTAGCTGACACGCCTTGTTATGACTCAAATATTGTTCAAAATGGCGTAATACCAAACTCACTCATTCATCTGTGCACCACATCCTGGTTTTCTCCCATTTCAAGCTGACACGCCTTGTTATGACTGAAATATAGTTCAAAATGGCGTAATACCAAACTCACTCATTCATCTTTGCATCACTTCCTGGTTTCCTCCTATCTTAAGCTGACACGCCTTGTTGTGACTCAAATATACTTCAAAATGGCGTAATACCAAACTCACTCATTCATCTTTGCATCACTTCCTGGTTTCCTCCCATCTCAAGCTGACTGAAATATAGTTCAAAATGGCATAATACCAAACTCACTCATTCATCTGTGCATCACTTCCTGGTTTCCTTCCATCTCAAGCTGACACGCCTTGTTATGACTGAAATATAGTTCAAAATGGCATAATACCAAACTCACTCATTCATCTGTGCATCACTTCCTGGTTTCCTCCCATCTCAAGCTGACACGCCTTGTAATGACTGAATATAGTTCAAACATGGCGTAATACCAAACTCACTCATTCATCTTTGCATCACTTCCTGGCTTCCTCCCATCTCAAGCTGACACGCCTTGTTATGACTCAAATATAGTTCAAAATGGCGTAATACCAAACTCACTCATTCATCTTTGCATCACTTCCTGGTTTCCTCCCATCTCAAACTGACACGTCTTGTTGTGACTGAAATATAGTTCAAAATGGCGTAATACCAAACTCACTCATTCATCTGTGCATCACTTCCTGGTTTCCTTCCATCAAGCTGACACGCCTTGTTATGACTGAAATATAGTTCAACATGGCGTAATAGCAAACTCACTCATTCATCTGTGCATCTCTTCCTGGTTTCCTCCCATCTCAAGCTGACACGCCTTGTTATGACTCAAATATAGTTCAACATGGCGTAATACTAAACTCACTCATTCATCTGTGCATCACTTCCTGGTTTCCTCCCGTCTCAAGCTGACACGCCTTGTTATGACTGAAATATAGTTCAAAATGGCGTAATACCAAACTCACTCATTCATCTTTGCATCACTTCCTGGTTCCCTCCCATCTCAAGCTGACACGCCTTGTTATGACTCAAATATTGTTCAAAATGGCGTAATACCAAACTCACTCATTCATCTTTGCATCACGTCCTGGTTTCCTCCCATCTTAAGCTGACACGCCTTGTTGTGACTGAAATATAGTTCAAAATGGCGTAATACCAAACTCACTCATTCATCTGTGCATCACTTCCTGGTTTCCTCCCATCTCAAGTTGACACGCCTTGTTATGACTCAAATATAGTTCAAAATGGCGTAATACCAAACTCACTCATTCATCTTTGCATCACTTCCTGGTTCCCTCCCATCTCAAGCTGACACGCCTTGTTATGACTCAAATATTGTTCAAAATGGCGTAATACCAAACTCACTCATTCATCTGTGCACCACTTCCTGGTTTTCTCCCATTTCAAGCTGACACGCCTTGTTATGACTCAAATATAGTTCAAAATGGCGTAATACCAAACTCACTCATTCATCTTTGCATCACTTCCTGGTTTCCTCCTATCTTAAGCTGACACGCCTTGTTGTGACTCAAATATAGTTCAAAATGGCGTAATACCAAACTCACTCATTCATCTTTGCATCACTTCCTGGTTTCCTCCCATCTCAAGCTGACTGAAATATAGTTCAAAATGGCATAATACCAAACTCACTCATTCATCTGTGCATCACTTCCTGGTTTCCTTCCATCTCAAGCTGACACGCCTTGTTATGACTGAAATATAGTTCAAAATGGCATAATACCAAACTCACTCATTCATCTTTGCATCACTTCCTGGTTTCCTCCTATCTCAAGCTGACACGCCTTGTAATGACTGAATATAGTTCAACATGGCGTAATACCGAACTCACTCATTCATCTTTGCATCACTTCCTGGCTTCCTCCCATCTCAAGCTGAGACGCCTTGTTATGACTCAAATATAGTTCAAAATGGCGTAATACCAAACTCACTCATACATCTGTGCATCACTTCCGGGTTTCCTCCCATCTCAAGCTGACACGTCTTGTTGTGACTGAAATATAGTTCAAAATGGCATAATACCAAACTCACTCATTCATCTGTGCATCACTTCCTGGTTTCCTTCCATCTCAAGCTGACACGCCTTGTTATGACTGAAATATAGTTCAAAATGGCATAATACCAAACTCACTCATTCATCTGTGCATCACTTCCTGGTTTCCTCCTATCTCAAGCTGACACGCCTTGTAATGACTGAAATATAGTTCAACATGGCGTAATACCGAACTCACTCATTCATCTTTGCATCACTTCCTGGTTTCCTCCCATCTCAAGCTGAGACGCCTTGTTATGACTCAAATATAGTTCAAAATGGCGTAATACCAAACTCACTCATTCATCTTTGCATCACTTCCTGGTTCCCTCCCATCTCAAGCTGACACGCCTTGTTATGACTCAAATATTGTTCAAAATGGCGTAATACCAAACTCACTCATTCATCTGTGCACCACTTCCTGGTTTTCTCCCATTTCAAGCTGACACGCCTTGTTATGACTGAAATATAGTTCAAAATGGCGTAATACCAAACTCACTCATTCATCTTTGCATCACTTCCTGGTTTCCTCCTATCTTAAGCTGACACGCCTTGTTGTGACTCAAATATAGTTCAAAATGGCGTAATACCAAACTCACTCATTCATCTTTGCATCACTTCCTGGTTTCCTCCCATTTCAAGCTGACTGAAATATAGTTCAAAATGGCATAATACCAAACTCACTCATTCATCTGTGCATCACTTCCTGGTTTCCTTCCATCTCAAGCTGACACGCCTTGTTATGACTCAAATATAGTTCAAAATGGCATAATACCAAACTCACTCATTCATCTTTGCATCACTTCCTGGTTTCCTCCTATCTCAAGCTGACACGCCTTGTAATGACTGAATATAGTTCAACATGGCGTAATACCGAACTCACTCATTCATCTTTGCATCACTTCCTGGCTTCCTCCCATCTCAAGCTGAGACGCCTTGTTATGACTCAAATATAGTTCAAAATGGCGTAATACCAAACTCACTCATACATCTGTGCATCACTTCCTGGGTTTCCTCCCATCTCAAGCTGACACGTCTTGTTGTGACTGAAATATAGTTCAAAATGGCATAATACCAAACTCACTCATTCATCTGTGCATCACTTCCTGGTTTCCTTCCATCTCAAGCTGACACGCCTTGTTATGACTGAAATATAGTTCAAAATGGCATAATACCAAACTCACTCATTCATCTGTGCATCACTTCCTGGTTTCCTCCCATCTCAAGCTGACACGCCTTGTAATGACTGAAATATAGTTCAACATGGCGTAATACCGAACTCACTCATTCATCTTTGCATCACTTCCTGGCTTCCTCCCATCTCAAGCTGAGACGCCTTGTTATGACTCAAATATAGTTCAAAATGGCGTAATACCAAACTCACTCATTCATCTGTGCATCACTTCCTGGTTTCCTCCCATCTCAAGCTGACACGTCTTGTTGTGACTGAAATATAGTTCAAAATGGCGTAATACCAAACTCACTCATTCATCTGTGCATCACTTCCTGGTTTCCTTCCATCAAGCTGACACGCCTTGTTACGACTGAAATATAGTTCAACATGGCGTAATACCAAACTCACTCATTCATCTTTGCATCTCTTCCTGGTTTCCTCCTATCTTAAGCTGACACGCCTTGTTGTGACTCAAATATAGTTCAAAATGGCGTAATACCAAACTCACTCATTCATCTGTGCATCACTTCCTGGTTTCCTCCCATCTCAAGGTGACTGAAATATAGTTCAAAATGGCATAATACCAAACTCACTCATTCATCTGTGCATCACTTCCTGGTTTCCTTCCATCTCAAGCTGACACGCCTTGTTATGACTGAAATATAGTTCAACATGGCGTAATACCAAACTCACTCATTCATCTTTGCATCACTTCCTGGTTCCCTCCCATCTCAAGCTGACACGCCTTGTTATGACTCAAATATTGTTCAAAATGGCATAATACCAAACTCACTCATTCATCTTTGCATCACGTCCTGGTTTCCTCCCATCTTAAGCTGACACGCCTTGTTGTGACTGAAATATAGTTCAAAATGGCGTAATACCAAACTCACTCATTCATCTGTGCATCACTTCCTGGTTTCCTCCCATCTCAAGTTGACACGCCTTGTTATGACTCAAATATACTTCAAAATGGCGTAATACCAAACTCACTCATTCATCTTTGCATCACTTCCTGGTTCCCTCCCATCTCAAGCTGACACGCCTTGTTATGAAATATAGTTCAAAATGGCGTAATACCAAACTCACTCATTCATCTTTGCATCACGTCCTGGTTTCCTCCCATCTCAAGCTGACACGCCTTGTTATGACTGAAATATAGTTCAAAATGGCGTAATACCAAACTCACTCATTCATCTTTGCATCACTTCCTGGTTTCCTCCCATCTTAAGCTGACACGCCTTGTTGTGACTCAAATATAGTTCAAAATGGCGTAATACCAAACTCACTCATTCATCTTTGCATCACTTCCTGGTTTCCTCCCATCTCAAGCTGATATTAGTTCTAAATGGCGTCTGTTTTCTCCCATTTCAAGTGACTGAAATATAGTTCAAAATGGCATAATACCAAACTCACTCATTCATCTGTGCATCACTTCCTGGTTTCCTTCCATCTCAAGCTGACACGCCTTGTTATGACTGAAATATAGTTCAAAATGGCGTAATACCAAACTCACTCATTCATCTTTGCATCACTTCCTGGTTTCCTCCCTATCTCAAGCTGACACGCCTTGTTATGACTGAAATATAGTTCAACATGGCGTAATACCAAACTCACTCATTCATCTTTGCATCACTTCCTGGCTTCCTCCCATCTCAAGCTGACACGCCTTGTTATGACTCAAATATAGTTCAAAATGGCGTAATACCAAACTCACTCATTCATCTGTGCATCACTTCCTGGTTTCCTCCCATCTCAAGCTGACACGTCTTGTTGTGACTGAAATATAGTTCAAAATGGCATAATACCAAACTCACTCATTCATCTGTGCATCACTTCCTGGTTTCCTTCCATCTCAAGCTGACACGCCTTGTTATGACTGAAATATAGTTCAAAATGGCGTAATACCAAACTCACTCATTCATCTTTGCATCACTTCCTGGTTTCCTCCTATCTCAAGCTGACACGCCTTGTAATGACTGAATATAGTTCAACATGGCGTAATACCAAACTCACTCATTCATCTTTGCATCACTTCCTGGCTTCCTCCCATCTCAAGCTGACACGCCTTGTTATGACTCAAATATAGTTCAAAATGGCGTAATACCAAACTCACTCATTCATCTTTGCATCACTTCCTGGTTTCCTCCATCTCAAACTGACACGTCTTGTTGTGACTGAAATATAGTTCAAAATGGCATAATACCAAACTCACTCATTCATCTGTGCATCACTTCCTGGTTTCCTCCATCTCAAGCTGACACTTGTTATGACTGAAATATAGTTCAAAATGGCATAATACCAAACTCACTCATTCATCTGTGCATCACTTCCTGGTTTCCTTCCATCTCAAGCTGACACGCCTTGTTATGACTGAAATATAGTTCAAAATGTCATAATACCAAACTCACTCATTCATCTTTGCATCACTTCCTGGTTTCCTCCTATCTCAAGCTGACACGCCTTGTAATGACTGAATATAGTTCAACATGGCGTAATACCGAACTCACTCATTCATCTTTGCATCACTTCCTGGCTTCCTCCCATCTCAAGCTGAGACGCCTTGTTATGACTCAAATATAGTTCAAAATGGCGTAATACCAAACTCACTCATACATCTGTGCATCACTTCCGGGTTTCCTCCCATCTCAAGCTGACACGTCTTGTTGTGACTCAAATATAGTTCAAAATGGCATAATACCAAACTCACTCATTCATCTGTGCATCACTTCCTGGTTTCCTTCCATCTCAAGCTGACACGCCTTGTTATGACTGAAATATAGTTCAAAATGGCGTAATACCAAACTCACTCATTCATCTGTGCATCACTTCCTGGTTTCCTCCCCATCTCAAGCTGACACGCCTTGTAATGACTGAAATATAGTTCAACATGGCGTAATACCGAACTCACTCATTCATCTTTGCATCACTTCCTGGCTTCCTCCCATCTCAAGCTGAGACGCCTTGTTATGACTCAAATATAGTTCAAAATGGCGTAATACCAAACTCACTCATTCATCTGTGCATCACTTCCTGGTTTCCTCCTATCTCAAGCTGACACGTCTTGTTGTGACTGAAATATAGTTCAAAATGGCGTAATACCAAACTCACTCATTCATCTGTGCATCACTTCCTGGTTTCCTTCCATCAAGCTGACACGCCTTGTTATGACTGAAATATAGTTCAACATGGCGTAATACCAAACTCACTCATTCATCTTTGCATCTCTTCCTGGTTTCCTCCTATCTTAAGCTGACACGCCTTGTTGTGACTCAAATATAGTTCAAAATGGCGTAATACCAAACTCACTCATTCATCTTTGCATCACTTCCTGGTTTCCTCCCATCTCAAGCTGACTGAAATATAGTTCAAAATGGCATAATACCAAACTCACTCATTCATCTGTGCATCACTTCCTGGTTTCCTTCCATCTCAAGCTGACACGCCTTGTTATGACTGAAATATAGTTCAACATGGCGTAATACCAAACTCACTCATTCATCTTTGCATCACTTCCTGGTTCCCTCCCATCTCAAGCTGACACGCCTTGTTATGACTCAAATATTGTTCAAAATGGCATAATACCAAACTCACTCATTCATCTTTGCATCACGTCCTGGTTTCCTCCCATCTTAAGCTGACACGCCTTGTTGTGACTGAAATATAGTTCAAAATGGCGTAATACCAAACTCACTCATTCATCTTTGCATCACTTCCTGGTTTCCTCCCATCTCAAGCTGACACGCCTTGTTATGACTCAAATATAGTTCAAAATGGCGTAATACCAAACTCACTCATTCATCTTTGCATCACTTCCTGGTTTCCTCCCATCTCAAGCTGACACGCCTTGTTATGACTGAAATATAGTTCAAAATGGCATAATACCAAACTCACTCATTCATCTGTGCATCACTTCCTGGTTTCTCCCATCCAAGCTGACACGCCTTGTTATGACTCAAAAATATAGTTCAAAATGGCATAATACCAAACTCACTCATTCATCTGTGCATCACTTCCTGGTTTCCTTCCATCTCAAGCTGACACGCCTTGTTATGACTGAAATATAGTTCAAAATGTCATAATACCAAACTCACTCATTCATCTTTGCATCACTTCCTGGTTTCCTCCTATCTCAAGCTGACACGCCTTGTAATGACTGAATATAGTTCAACATGGCGTAATACCAAACTCACTCATTCATCTTTGCATCACTTCCTTGTATCCTGGCTTCCTCCCATCTCAAGCTGAGACGCCTTGTTATGACTCAAATATAGTTCAAAATGGCGTAATACCAAACTCACTCATACATCTGTGCATCACTTCCTGGTTTCCTCCTATCTCAAGCTGACACGTCTTGTTGTGACTCAAATATAGTTCAAAATGGCATAATACCAAACTCACTCATTCATCTGTGCATCACTTCCTGGTTTCCTTCCATCTCAAGCTGACACGCCTTGTTATGACTGAAATATAGTTCAAAATGGCATAATACCAAACTCACTCATTCATCTGTGCATCACTTCCTGGTTTCCTCCTATCTCAAGCTGACACGCCTTGTAATGACTGAATATAGTTCAAAATGGCGTAATACCAAACTCACTCATTCATCTTTGCATCACTTCCTGGCTTCCTCCCATCTCAAGCTGAGACGCCTTGTTATGACTCAAATATAGTTCAAAATGGCGTAATACCAAACTCACTCATTCATCTGTGCATCACTTCCTGGTTTCCTCCTATCTCAAGCTGACACGTCTTGTTGTGACTGAAATATAGTTCAAAATGGCGTAATACCAAACTCACTCATTCATCTGTGCATCACTTCCTGGTTTCCTTCCATCAAGCTGACACGCCTTGTTACGACTGAAATATAGTTCAACATGGCGTAATACCAAACTCACTCATTCATCTTTGCATCTCTTCCTGGTTTCCTCCTATCTTAAGCTGACACGCCTTGTTGTGACTCAAATATAGTTCAAAATGGCGTAATACCAAACTCACTCATTCATCTTTGCATCACTTCCTGGTTTCCTCCCATCTCAAGCTGACTGAAATATAGTTCAAAATGGCATAATACCAAACTCACTCATTCATCTGTGCATCACTTCCTGGTTTCCTCCCATCTCAAGCTGACACGCCTTGTTATGACTGAAATATAGTTCAACATGGCGTAATACCAAACTCACTCATTCATCTTTGCATCACTTCCTGGTTCCCTCCCATCTCAAGCTGACACGCCTTGTTATGACTCAAATATTGTTCAAAATGGCATAATACCAAACTCACTCATTCATCTTTGCATCACGTCCTGGTTTCCTCCCATCTTAAGCTGACACGCCTTGTTGTGACTGAAATATAGTTCAAAATGGCGTAATACCAAACTCACTCATTCATCTGTGCATCACTTCCTGGTTTCCTCCCATCTCAAGTTGACACGCCTTGTTATGACTCAAATATACTTCAAAATGGCGTAATACCAAACTCACTCATTCATCTTTGCATCACTTCCTGGTTCCCTCCCATCTCAAGCTGACACGCCTTGTTATGACTCAAATATTGTTCAAAATGGCGTAATACCAAACTCACTCATTCATCTGTGCACCACTTCCTGGTTTTCTCCCATTTCAAGCTGACACGCCTTGTTATGACTGAAATATAGTTCAAAATGGCGTAATACCAAACTCACTCATTCATCTTTGCATCACTTCATGGTTTCCTCCTATCTTAAGCTGACACGCCTTGTTGTGACTCAAATATAGTTCAAAATGGCGTAATACCAAACTCACTCATTCATCTTTGCATCACTTCCTGGTTTCCTCCCATCTCAAGCTGTCTGAAATATAGTTCAAAATGGCATAATACCAAACTCACTCATTCATCTGTGCATCACTTCCTGGTTTCCTTCCATCTCAAGCTGACACGCCTTGTTATGACTGAAATATAGTTCAAAATGGCATAATACCAAACTCACTCATTCATCTTTGCATCACTTCCTGGTTTCCTCCTATCTCAAGCTGACACGCCTTGTAATGACTGAATATAGTTCAACATGGCGTAATACCGAACTCACTCATTCATCTTTGCATCACTTCCTGGCTTCCTCCCATCTCAAGCTGAGACGCCTTGTTATGACTCAAATATAGTTCAAAATGGCGTAATACCAAACTCACTCATACATCTGTGCATCACTTCCGGGTTTCCTCCCATCTCAAGCTGACACGTCTTGTTGTGACTGAAATATAGTTCAAAATGGCATAATACCAAACTCACTCATTCATCTGTGCATCACTTCCTGGTTTCCTTCCATCTCAAGCTGACACGCCTTGTTATGACTGAAATATAGTTCAAAATGGCATAATACCAAACTCACTCATTCATCTGTGCATCACTTCCTGGTTTCCTCCCATCTCAAGCTGACACGCCTTGTAATGACTGAATATAGTTCAACATGGCGTAATACCAAACTCACTCATTCATCTTTGCATCACTTCCTGGCTTCCTCCCATCTCAAGCTGAGACGCCTTGTTATGACTCAAATATAGTTCAAAATGGCGTAATACCAAACTCACTCATTCATCTGTGCATCACTTCCTGGTTTCCTCCCATCTCAAGCTGACACGTCTTGTTGTGACTGAAATATAGTTCAAAATGGCGTAATACCAAACTCACTCATTCATCTGTGCATCACTTCCTGGTTTCCTCCCATCTCAAGCTGACACGCCTTGTTATGACTGAAATATAGTTCAACATGGCGTAATACCAAACTCACTCATTCATCTGTGCATCACTTCCTGGTTTCCTCCCATCTCAAGCTGACACGCCTTGTTATGACTCGAATATAGTTCAAAATGGCGTAATACCAAACTCACTCATTCATCTTTGCATCACTTCCTGGTTTCCTCCCATCTCAAGCTGACTGAAATATATGTTCAAATATAGTTCAAAATGGCGTAATACCAAACTCACTCATTCATCTGTGCATCACTTCCTGGTTTCCTTCCATCTCAAAGCTGACACGCCTTGTTATGACTGAAATATAGTTCAAAATGGCATAATACCAAACTCACTCATTCATCTGTGCATCACTTCCTGGTTTCCTCCCATCTCAAGCTGACACGCCTTGTTATGACTGAAATATAGTTCAACATGGCGTAATACCAAACTCACTCATTCATCTGTGCATCACTTCCTGGTTTCCTCCCATCTCAAGCTGACACGCCTTGTTATGACTGAAATATAGTTCAAAATGGCGTAATACCAAACTCACTCATTCATCTGTGCATCACTTCCTGGTTTCCTCCCATCTCAAGCTGACACGTCTTGTTATGACTGAAATATAGTTCAAAATGGCGTAATACCAAACTCACTCATTCATCTGTGCATCACTTCCTGGTTTCCTCCATCTCAAGCTGACACGCCTTGTTATGACTGAAATATAGTTCAAAATGGCGTAATACCAAACTCACTCATTCATCTGTGCATCACTTCCTGGTTTCCTCCCATCTCAAGCTGACACGCCTTGTTATGACTGAAATATAGTTCAACATGGCGTAATACCAAACTCACTCATTCATCTGTGCATCACTTCCTGGTTTCCTCCCATCTCAAGCTGACACGCCTTGTTATGACTGAAATATAGTTCAAAATGGCGTAATACCAAACTCACTCATTCATCTGTGCATCACTTCCTGGTTTCCTCCCATCTCAAGCTGACACGCCTTGTTATGACTGAAATATAGTTCAACATGGCGTAATACCAAACTCACTCATTCATCTGTGCATCACTTCCTGGTTTCCTCCCATCTCAAGCTGACACGCCTTGTTATGACTGAAATATAGTTCAACATGGCGTAATACCAAACTCACTCATTCATCTGTGCATCACTTCCTGGTTTCCTCCCATCTCAAGCTGACACGCCTTGTTATGACTGAAATATAGTTCAAAATGGCGTAATACCAAACTCACTCATTCATCTGTGCATCACATCCACCCTGTTATCGATATCCGTCTTTAACACTACTCAAGATGTAAAACCTTGGGTTGGAAATAATGGAGCCATCCAGTACCTCATGCATAGAATACATAGTGTCTCCCCACGACTCAGACACTCAAAAGGTGTCGGCAATGTCGCCATCTCTTTGCAAACAGAGTCTGACGCGTATCACCATAATGCCTGAAGCGATCAACAGACCGCCAAGCCAAACGTCCGAAAGGGGTCAGGCAGATTTATGAACGTTATACGTAAACAAAACGTCTATGCGAGAGATGCTTGTGCCAACCATCCGAGGAATGAATTTCTATTTCACATCAGACAACATATAATTAAAAAAAGAACAATTGATGACATCTGAATAAAGGACTCGTGTTATTTTTTTAGATCAGGAAGTTGCGCAGTGAGCTGACGGCAAAGGAGAATGAAGAAAAAGTTAGTATCCATTCACACATATTCACTACGTAAATGGAATTAACTCTTCTGTTCTGTAATGTATCACATAAAAGAGATTCCTACAGCATTCTAAGGATATGATATATAACAAAGCATCAGCATATATGAAGTCAAGAAATGAATACGCATATAAAGATGTATTTATATCAACAGGGAGAAAAGACAAGGTTCAAAAGCTGGAGTTGGAGGTGAGTATGTCCATATTCATGGAGTTAAGTGTTCATTAATCTAAACTTTTACAATGATTTCAAATTAGATGCTCTATAGAGTATCGTCAACAAAAACATAACAGTTCATGGGTATTGAAATCTACAATAGTACAATGATATGTATTTTCATATTATAATCTCATGCATGTTTTGGCGGCATGTGAGAAACAAGAGCTACCACATTTCTGATGCCATATTGGTCAGCTGATGTTTACATACGGTGTTCCAATCTAACCTATCCGAGTAACTAATTTCATCGTGGTGACTCGGTTTTCCGTAACAGTAAGTAGCTGTATAACACAAAACATTAAAGAAGCAAGAAGTGACCCACTTGTCTCGGCATACTAGCATATAACATATGATTACACAAATGCCTGTCGTAGATCAACATGACTTTTGTGTGTCTCAGTGAGTGTCCTGATACAGTGTCACAGGTACATTGCTCAACTGATAATGTATTTCCCTACTGATTTTCCTTGATGTTACACTTTACTTAAGCAAACTGAGAGTTGCTGATGGTATCTATGGAGGATTGTCAGCTACACATTAATTCATTTTTTGAATTTCAGATTGGGAAACTGAAAGTCGAAGTGGAAAAGTTCCAACAACAAACATACGGTATTCAGCTTTTGCTTGCCATTTACCAGAAGTTGAAATCGCATTGTATCTATTGTGTATGCAGTGACTGACGGAATTTGTTATATTTTCAGGTGAACGTGAGGACATACAACACACCGAGAAGAAGGTAAATGAAACTACACCAGTCAGTGCTCCTCGTTACTGACACAATTGGTAATGTAGTTGTTTGGCAGAATACTTTAAGCATTTCATCCTTACTCTCACTAAAACCCCAAACATGTTAACGCGAGCAAGATATCTACTGTTGTGGTATTTGTCTTCTCGTTACCCATAACATAAGAGATTGCCATCAGATACCATCCTTTGTTCAATAAAATCACTTGCAGACAGAGATTCGGCCACACGTTTCTTCATAATAGTAGTGCCATCGACAGCACCATGGAGATGTGGTTTATACCTTAATATTCCTAAGAGACATATTTGGGCATCTTTCATAATGAAAAAATATATAATCTATAAATACATATTTCTCTTAATCCAGGAAACAATATATATTGTTTTCTTTTCTTACTGGCAGTGTGTCAAATATTAATTCATATCTTCTGTATTTCCACTGTGACCTGACAATGGCTGTTAAAGCAGGGGTAGCGTTACAGAAACGTTGATGTCTGGAACCTCAAAACCAGATTCTTTGGCCTCCACAAAAGGGTCTCGTCAGTCATGGCTGGTTCAGTTTACCCCACAAAGGAAGCCGTTCATCGCGCTGACCTGACAGCAGAAATCCAAGTGTAGAACATTGTTGGCGTTCAGTAGAGGGCAGTAGTGTGCTCTATATATAGAATTGTGCCACATTTAGACAGAGTTCTAGAGGTTTCGCCATATTCTGACCCACAGAATATTATGGAGAGATCTGGAAATACAATGTGCTGATTCCAGATTGCTCTACCCTAGAGAGTGTTGTGGAATGTTCTAGCCTGTCACTGATCTTGTGTTATATTACCGTTGTATTTGTACTGTCACTCTATGTTGTACTGCTATAGTGATATCTTTGCATTGATTTGTGTTGACTTTCGGGACTATCTAATCTTATAATACAATTGCTGATTGTATCACATGTCTTTGTTGATTTCAAACCTACTTTCAAGTTAACTGTCTAATTCTAATTTGGAATCAACACGAAGCACCAGCTTTGAAAAGCTATCCCTTTAATTTCATTTTTAGGACAGGATAGATGTTTAAATATGGTACTTGACCTGAACTGAGATTTCACGAAGATCATACACGTCTTGATTTTAAGGACAAGGAGATTCGATTTGCTTATTTCATCTTTAACAACTAGTACAGAAAGCATGTTTGTACCTTTACCTATACACAATGTATTCCTGCTTTCTTTGTGACACACTTTACGTTGTGGTTCCAGAAATGTGAGCTGAAGAAAGAGGTCAAACACCACAACGACGAAATAGCAAGTGAGTAGCAAAGTACATGATAACTCGTTAATTGTCAATTGGAACAAGAATAAAATAACGGTTATACAAGTCCATCCTTTACCAGTTTATATGAGTTTTTAAAATATTTTCAAACTCAGATTATCATGATATATGCACAAAATAGTTGGAATTAAACAGACTACATAATCGCTAAAGTGATGTATATTTGTAAGATCATAACTGCAGTTCTTATCATTTTATACAGGGTTGGACAACGATATACAAGGGCTAAAAGAAAAGGTAATTAATGCATTCTAACAAATATATGTTTTAAAATAACCCAAGGCAACAACAGAGTAACATATTAATTCATATGTTGTCCCATTTTGTTGATTTAATGCCTCGAACACAATAGATAAATTTCATCTGTGATTTTAGTGAGAGTAAGTGTTTGTTTTTTTACAGATTCTGAATGCTGAAAAAGAACTTGGAGTGCTCAAATTAACAACGAAAGGTAGGTTATCGTCGCGGTGTTCTGGCCAGTGATAAGATAGAGCACGGTCCACTGGTTATCGTCGCGGTGTTCTGCCACCAGTGACAAGTTAGATCACGGTCCATGTAAACGTCGCAGGTCGAGGACACTATTGTCGAAGTCTGTAACCACCCCTGCTACTTCAACCACACTTAAAGCCAACAACATGAAGGTCTATGTATCTGGCACATCAGGAGAATAGCTATGGAATATATGTGGTACACATACCCGTCTGTAGATAATCTTCATCCACATCTCGGGTGACACTGTTTTGGCCATTTTCTCAAATGTTTAGCGATTCAGTCTTTCCGCATACTCATAGTGTTATCGAAGATGAGGACCCTCCCCAAGAGTAAACGTATAGCGTATATTGAAAGGATGCTTTATGTGTTTTATTTTAATCTGCAGACACAGCCAATGCCATCCCGGACCTAGAAAAAAAGGTACCTTACATCAACAGTTATATGTATGTATTGTTAAGTCACTGTGAAAAAAATACTTAACAGCGATTAGAAGTGTACCTAAACTTAGCAGAAGATAATAATACAATAAGGGTTCATGTTGTGGTCTACTGACAATGACATATTCAATAGAGATCTGAGGACACCTATGTAAACAGGTCTAACCTCTTCTGTGCGAGTAAGGGAAGAATATCTGGTAAGCATAAGTGATATCCCAGTTAAATGGGACTAACCTTTCTGCAACGTCTGACCATTTGACAAATATAGTGTATTTTGTATGTTCAGACACTGTTGTCTTTCGGACATATCCTTGTTTTAATTGCAGGTGCGGGACCTGGTGCAGGATATGGAACAATATGTCACTGATGTAAAAGGTAGGAACAATTCAAAGATACTGATCTATAATCTAACATAGACAATAGAGCTATGTAAATAGTCGCACGAATTAGACAGAAACCGACTATGAAATATCTGTAAGTTGTTTCACCAAGGATGATAACCTGAGAGAGTGTACATGCAAAATACAAGGAAAATAATTTTGTCTCATTTTACATGTTTTGCTTAATATCATTTTGTATCAATTTGCTGTAGCTGAAAAGGAGAGCATTGCAGTGCTGCACAGACTGGTAAGATTAATACACCTGATTTCCTCAACATTTACACGTGGCTGGTTACTATGACACGTAAAACCACCAAGCAGTGTTGGAAAGGTGGATCCTGCTGCTCAGATGAATGACGTTACAACGCTGACGTAATGTGCTACCTCTCTCTAACTCTTTTATCGAATTACGACAGAGCAAAGAGTTCAACAAAATACACTGTTTCGTACTTAGGTGTTTTGCACAAGATGTGTTTTATATTCTCTTTTTGACTTCAGAAGCTGATGCTCTTATATTAGAGTGCCATTTTATGCGACAGTATATTTATTTTAGAAACGATCAGTTCAAATGTATAATATGTAATATTATTTTGTCTTTAATACTTGTATGTAGCTCCTTTGGTTATATGGTTATACCGTATCTTGGACGTTAACTGCCCGTGTTATCAGTTTCCACCATGGACTTGTGTATTTAGTTTTGTATCTCTATAGAAGAAGAAACCTCAATCTACATATAGGTAAACTATAAATGTCTGTACAGATGTGAATTGTATGTTCAACGATGACTGTTTCAAGTTGTCTCCTTACTAGAGTGTGCAATTGGCGTATTGAAGAGAATGTGTAATTACGTTTGTATTGACTGTTTAGCTATTGAACCAGATTGTTTTGAAAATTCACTTGGCCAACACCATTTAGTTTTATTACATATTGACTCCATTATGATGAAGCTAGTGATATAGAATAACTATCTATGTTTGTCATATGAGGCAATTAACGAGATCGGATGGTCAGACTTGGTTGCTACATGTCAATGTGTCCTATTTGTGGAGATCGATGCTCGTCAAGCTAATCACTTGATTGTCTTGCCCAGACTTTATTGTTTACCAGTGGGGGTTCAACCCCCCTCCCCTTTTGAAAATGACTAAAGACCACATTAAAGTTAATGTTATGCAATGGCAGAGCCAAGGTGGGGTTAAGGGGGTTCGAACTCCTGACACCCCCCACCCCTCTTTGGAAATTTCTGGATCCGCCTATGTTTACCGATCGCTGTCATAGAAGTCGTGGACCCGTGAAGATCCGGGGTAGAATAGGTCTTCAGCAACCCATGTGCTTGCCATAAAAAGGCGACTATCTTGTCGTAAGAGGCGACTAACGGGATCGGGTGGTCAGTTTCGCTGACTTGGTTGTCACATGTCATCGGTTCCCAATTGCGCAGATTGATGCTCATGCTGTTGATCACTGGATTGTCTGGTCCAGACTCGATTATTTACAGACCGCCGCCATATAGCTGGAATATTGCTGAGTGCGGCGTAAAACTAAACTCACTCACTCACTCACTCATAGAAGTCGTGTGTGGCGTCAAACACAGAAATCACAATCGAAATAACTTAGTAAAAGATATCACTTTTTAACAATACTGCCTGTCGCTTACAAGTAAATTCACACGAAGTCAAAGAACATTTCTAATAATAGGCACAATGTATTATGTAAGATTTGTAGTTTGACATAAGTGAGAGGTGGAAGTTTCTTAATACTTTACAAATGAATGAAGAATATCAGAACATAATACTAATGTTGTTACAGATGGAGAAAATTGAAGTCGAGCAAGCAAAACAAAACTCCAATTTGAAGGTATGCAAAATATAATAAAAACACATAAAATAATAACGAACGAATACACATATGTAAGCAAAATGTTTTGTGGTTATTATTCTCGTTGACATGAGCTTTCGTGCTGCACTCGTGCTGCTCTCCCGGCTTAGGAAATAATATCCTCTTCAATACTTATGATATGCACTCTCATTATCTTCAGATGAACAGAGAGAAAAGGAAGAATTAAAAGAAAAGGCAAGTACTACTCCAAATACCTCACCTTATTAATGATGCAAACTCATCCCCATCAGAATATATATACCAGGTGACTGTAGTTATTTTCATCACAAATCAGTCATTACCTCATGTCACCCGAAGGGGCGATATAATCATATGCATTATACCATCGTAGTTATCCATCAACTGTATGGAACTAATCCTGCATGAATGACTTATATCAGTGGTTTCGGAAATATTGGTCGTTGATCAAAAGATCTGGCACAAAAGGCAGGTTTTCTTAAGACCGAGAATAGATGGCATTTAGGTAAAGAAAAACAGAAATCTCATATTGTATTCTGAAGAGGATCCAACATGAAAGTATATATATTTTGTATTGACTGTTTGACTTTTGGAATAGATTTTTTTTTAACATTCCCCAGCCACCACCATTTTAGATTGTATTTTGACGTAAGTAAGAGGTTACTTGACAAATGAACATCATATATCATATATTACTAATGTTGTTACAGATGCAGAATATTGAAGACGAACAACCAAAACAAAACTCCATTTTCAAGGTATGAATAATACATATATATATATATATCAATAAAAGACACGAATATACACTAAACGCCAAAAGAAACGTAACCCTCCTTCCTTAATGACGGAGGTACCTATCTTCAGCTGGCGTTGTGATGCGTGGACGTCCACTTCTTGGTCTCTCTACGGTTACCCTAGTCTGTCTGAAGCCTTATAACCGTGATACGGTGAAATCCGAGGGCGTTGGCAACAGCATTGTACGTCGACCCCATCTGCACCATCCCAATGGCTCTTTCTCTCTCTTCATCTGTTAATCGTGGCATATTTCTCGTATTTGTGTATCATATCATCATTGCTAGGCTCTCTTCATACCCTATAAAATCTTTCTACATGTGAAATGGATGCAAATACTGCTTGAATATTGCTGCGTTTTGGCGATTGATATTGCTATGTGTAAACAGAAAATGGAAAAATGTTACTTTGAACCAAAATGTTAGCAAAGATAAGTTGAGATGTTCCTAAACATTATTTCACAATACCAAAGACACGTTTTACTTGTTTTCACTAGTGCAAATCAGCAGAAAATGTTTTAAAAGACTGAAATTATGGGAATGATTATTTCACAACTTTACACACTCTACAACAGTTGTTTTTGTTCTAATGGTTGAAAAATGGTGACTTGAGTGGTTTATCATTGTCCCAAAGCAGAATTTTATTTCAACCTTTCTTTTGGACATCAAAATCACTGTTATTGAATCATTTTGGCATGGACGAATATAGGACAATTTAATTCTCCTGAAAAAGATGCATTTCACCTAAATATGAATGCATTTGAGAAGTGTTTTTCGTGAATTGCATAAAGCTGTGTTGTTATACCTTCTAACATATCTTTGATAGTTTTTCAGTAATTCATAAAGGTAGGAGGGTAACGTTTCTTTTGGCGTTTAGTGTACATGTGTAACCAAAAAGCTTTTGATTATCCCGTTGATTTAAATGCCTACAATCATCAAAATTATTTTCATTAACATGCTGCTCTATCAAGAGGTTTATCGACAGCTTAGGAAATGAAATCCTCTAAAACAAATGATAATACATACTCATTATCTTCAGATGACCGGAGAGAAAGAGAAGAATTACAGAGACAGGCAAGTACTACCCCAAATACCTCACCTTATTAAAGATGAAAACCTCATATTGTATTTTAAAGACAATCATATTTTGAATTGACGTTTTGGATATTGGAACAGATTGTTTTGAACATTCCCTCGGCCAAAACCATTATAGATTGTATTGCATATGGAACAACTATATCTAAAATATACGACTCGTATGCCTTCAGCAGCCCATGCTTGTCGTAAGAGGCGACTAACGGGATCGGGTGGCCATTCTCGGTTCCCGATTGCTCAGATCGATGCTGATATAGCTGGAAAATTGCTGAGTGCGGCGTAAATTTAAACTCGCTCACTCACTCGAAAATACACAGCATTGGACGTCTGTCTTCCACATGCACTAGGCTGTTGTGTTTGGACGTTTGAATCAAACATGGTGCTGGTGTGTTTCTGTACCCTTGTTTTTCGCTGTTTTTTGACAATGTTTCATTTCACTCAAACTCAACAAATTTTGATTCAGTTGCTTCACTGCATTTTCTAACATGTCGTTTAAAGTGTTAGCCATTAAGCACACAAAAAGTATATATGTGACTATCAAATGTTAGGGTGTTCCCATACCTTTTGTTTGTAGTATATGTAAGTGGGAACCGATCTCGTCTGATTTATACAACAACAAATATTGTTTCCCTTCCCTCTTCAGCAACTCACACAATGATCATATTGTAGGAGGGGTAGTGGTCAAAACATTATCTCAAGAACGGATTCGATTCCCATTTCTTGTCTCACCCTATCGTGTTAATATTGGAAGTGTGCCAAAATTGTCAAATGTTACTCACTCTGTCATTCATGACAGCTGTCAACCAGTCCTGTCCGGTATTACTAGTAAGTCCCTATGGCCCCTAGTATGGTGATCTACCTTCAGTTGTTTGGCAATCTATAGCCTGTTTTACATTGCCTTGTCGTCTGTTGTTAAAATGTTTTAGATTTAATTGCTACTTTTATACTTATGTCTGGGACATACCAGTTGTGTTACCGTCCTTCGTTGACAGGTTGTTTAGAATTTACCTCTAATTATTATTAATCTATAACTTCAAATATGGCTGAAATACTGCTGATGTGACTTAAAATCTGAACTCACCCACTCACTCACCTATTACTATCAATATACAAAACCTACTGTCATGTCTGTGGTTTCACAAGTATCAATTTTCAGCTTAATCTCTCTCTCTCTCTCTCTCTCTCTCTCTCTCTCCCTCAGTCTCTATCTATCTCTCTATCTCTCTCCTCTCTCTCCTCTCCTCTCTCTCCTCTCTCTCCCCTCTCTCTCTCTCTCTCTCTGTCTCTCTCTATCTATCTCCTCTCTCTCCCTCTCTCCCTCTCTCTCTCCCTCTCTCCTTCTGGGCACTCTGGTACCTACTTGAAAGCGTGCAACCTGCTCCCAGTCCCATCATGTAACTCTTTTGTCTTGTCATTCTCTTTCTTGTCACACTGGTGTGCAGACGTACTGTTGACAGGCTTACACTGAATTGAAGATCATCCTGGTAAGGAAGATTCGTCCTGTAACGTCTGTATAAGAAGTCTTGTTCTGCTTTCCGATGCATCACACTGTGCAGCCTGCATAGATTGCATCACACTATGCAGCTGGTAGACGCTGTTGTGCAGACATCTCCATGATGACAGTTTTGCCACCTATCGCAAGGTGGGATCCCGGCGACTATCACACTCCAGGTCCAAGTCATAAGAGACTGGACCTTCATCATGAAAGAAGACCAAGAAGGATCGTCCTGTGAAGAAAGCATACAGATCGAACACCGACTTTGATGTGATGGTTCGAGTCATTTTCCAGCCTGATCTTCCTCAGACCTAGCTTCTGAATCCAGTGAGCGCACCGACCAGGGGTCAGGGAACCCCTTCCCCATCTTCTGCTTATTCTACTTATTTGGACGATGTCTCTACGCGGGAGGGTAGCCTCGACTCGTTGGGTTTGGCGCATATGCTTGGTTGGATTGCCGATAATCTGCAACTGTCCAGAAGCAAGTCGTCACAGGATTTATTATCGTTCTTCTCCCCGAAAGATCTCAATGTATCGATGTTGACTCTACCACCTTGTCTCTGCATCACTCACATGGCGGTGTTTCTCGATTCAGCGTTTAGGAACTTCAAAAGAGTTTGAGAAGGCATCTCCGCCCTGGAGTTTTCCTTAGCAGCGTCACGTACATGGATTCGAGCTGCTGATGACCTCCTCTGTGTCTGAATTTGCAACAACACACCTTTCCTGATTGAGATTAGAGAAGTCATACACCTAGACACGGCCATTAGACGCACATCACTAGATATCAACCTGATCCTATCGACTGCGGAGGCAGTAGCCATGTCCGTGGCTCATGGGGATACTCAGGAGCACGCTCACATTTGGGGAGCCATGTCGGTGATACATGAACAGTTTAGATGGTCCTGGAACAGATCACATATTTCTTAAGATATTTAGGCACCCGTAAAGAGCCACCTCCTCGTGGTGAGTGCTGGGTAACGCTAAGCACTCTTCAACCCCCGTTGTGGACCTGGGGTATATTTGGTCCACCAACTCGTTTGCCGTGGGTTGCGCCCTGTGTCGGTGGAGGACGGGAGTCTTCGCCTGGACGGGTGGTTGAATAGGCCCGATTCAATCAATCGGCTGGTCATGCCAAGCCCTGTGTATATATATTTTGATAAACACGTTTTAGACACTTTGAAAAATGTTTTTGCAATGACTTGGCTTACTTTTATGTATTTGAATTTGAAAATATTTCACTTTTGTAATTTGCCCAGAGTACTAAATCCAGAAGGAGATGGCTCATGGGCCAATCTGGTGGAATTATTAATCTTTTAATTTTTCTGCTGGAGTATATCATCCGAGTAGCCTTGGTGCTGCAAGCTGGAGACCCAATTGTTTTAGCATTGTCCTTGTGATACTCCGTGGTGGGTTGGGAGCTCGGATGATGAACCGTGATCTTCAATCCTAGTCAAACAGAACGTTATCCATAGCCCTGTTTCACTAACTACTAATCTGCAGGCTGTTGCAGTGCGAATTACTTTACATGTTGCGTTTACATTATGCTCTTTATATATCTCTCCGTCTTCAACGTTTCACAAAACCGATCTTCAAGCTCTATATGACCAACCCCCGAAACCTCGTATTATTATGGGAGATTTAAATGACCACAATCCACTCTGGGGTGGTGCAACTACAAACGCGAAAGGTAAACTACTAGAAGACTTTTTCAGATAATGATTTTTGTATTTGTAATGATGGTTCTAACACTTATTTACACCCTGGTACAGGAAGATATTCTGCTCTCGACTTGTCAAGTATAAACTCAGAACTACTGAATGAATTCGAATGGTCAGTCCACGATGACCTCTGTGGAAGTGACCATTTCCCTACTATACTAAAACCTGTAACTCCATCTGATGTACCTCTATCATCAAGGCGGAATTTTAAAAAAAGGCTAACTGGGCTTTATATAAAACACTGTGTGCTGCAAAATTTAAACCTGAACTTTTTATTGACGTTCCTGATGCTATCAAATGTTTTACTGATGAACTGAATACCATATCTGATGAGTGTATACCACAGTCCTCTGCAATTCCAAATATCCGAAAACCATGGTTCAATGATGAGTGCAAACAAGCTAGGAAGGCAAGGAAAAAAGCAGAACATTATTTTCGTGGCCATCCTATGGTGCATAATTTAAATATCAATTTAAAATGTTAAATGCTAAAGCGCGGCGTACTTTTAAACAGAATAAACGCCAATCTTGGCAAAATTATGTATCCAAAAATAAATTCTCGAACTCCCATGTCCAAAGTATGGAACATGGTCCAGAAAATTAAAGGTAAAGGTACTAAATCTAGTGTCCATCATCTTAAACATGGAGATCAATTACTTACTGATAAATCAGATATTGCGAAAAAAACTTGGTGAAACTCTCGTTAAACACTCTTCCTCTTCTTATTATGTGCCTAAATTCCAACAATATGAAAAACATCAAGAAAGGAAAACTATTACTTTCAATTCAGAACATGGGGAAGATTATAATGAAACATTTTCGATTCATGAACTCAATACTGCTCTTGGACAAGCTCACGATACTGCTACAGGGGCTGATAACATACATTATCACCTCCTGAAGTGATACTGCTACAGGGGCTGATAACATACATTATCAACTCCTGAAGCACTTACCAGAATCATGTTTAGAGACGCTCTTACACCTTTTGGATGACATTTGGACATCAGGTAAATTCCCTCCCTCATGGCGTGACGCTATAGTAGTACCAATATCTAAACCTGGACGTGATCATACAGATCCGTCAAATTACCGACCTATTTCACTAACTAGCTGTGTTTGCAAAACCATGGAACGAATGATAAATAATCGACTTGTTTGGTACTTTGGAATAAATAACATATACTTTGTTTCCGTAAAAACAGAAGTACTGTCATCTAGTGCGTTTGGAATCATCTGTTAAAACGCATAAACAACACGCTGTGTCTGTCTTTTTATCTTGAAAAGGCATATGAGACTACGTGGAAATATGGCATTTTAAAGAGATTTACATGGCTTCGGATTGCGAGGGCGTTTGCTTCAATTTATAGCCAAGTTTTTAAATGACAGACAATTTCAAGTCCGCGAGGGGTTCAACCCTGTCTGATCATTACAATCAGGATCAGGGTGTTCCACAAGGCATTTCTTTATCTCTCACACTATTTAGTATAAAGATAAATAGTTTATCAAAGTTTTAAATGATTCACTGGATGGATCGTTATTTCTGGATGATTTTAACATTTATTGTCGTGGTAAAAATATGCATACCATTGAACGGCTACTGCAGTTGTGTTTAAAACAAGATAAATAAATGGTGTCTTGAAAACGGCTTTAAATTGTTTAAATACCAAACTAATTGCATACATTTCTGCCGTAAATACAAAGCACATAAACACCCTGAACTATATCTAGATGGCTCTCCCATCAAAGTTGTCAAGGAGGCCAAGTTCTTAGGGTTAAATTTTTTACTCACACTTAACGTTTCTGCCACATATTAAATCCCTTAAAACTAAATGCCTGAAGGCACTTGACTTGTTGAAAGTCGTTTCAA
This sequence comes from Haliotis rubra, assembly GCF_003918875.1. NCBI lineage: Eukaryota > Metazoa > Mollusca > Gastropoda > Lepetellida > Haliotidae > Haliotis > Haliotis rubra. Next base: position 35,551 of record NW_025766104.1, on the reverse strand, counting down.
ATTCTAAATGGGGAGGGATCAAGCTACCCTCCTCGATACCCTCTATATTGATCACTGGTCCGTTCCAAACTTGATTATGGCTCCATCATATATGGTGGAGCCTGCAACATCAACCTAACACTTTTAGATTCTGTCCACCACCAAGGCCTGAGACTTTGTCTTGGCTCCTTTAGAACTTCCCTGTTGACAGCCTCTAATGTCGAGGCTGATGAGCCATCTCTTGCACAACGCCGTATAAAATGATCATTACAGTATATTACCAAACTGTCCTCTAAACAAATCTAACCCTGCATATAACTGTGTCTTCAATCCTCTCTATGAGGATTTATACAACAAAAATCTTCTCTTGTTCCGCATCTTGGGCACAAAATTAAGACCTTCATTTCTGCTGCCGGCCTTGAGCTGGAAAATATAGCTCCTTCCCGTCTTCTTTCTTCTCCTCCTTGGCAACTGGTGAGGCCTGAAATTGACCTAACTCTGACAAAGTTTAAGAAATCTGAAACAAATGAGTTACAATATAAACAAGAATATAATCAATTAAAACATAAATTTAATACATACAAATCCTCATTTTACAGATGGGTCCAAGGATGGTGGCGCGGTGGCATGTGCCACTGTCATTGGATCAAGAACAATATCTTCTCGACTACCCAAAAACAGCTCTATTTTCACAGCAGAAGCTAACGCCATCTTGACAGCTCTTAAATATATAAAAAATTACCGTAAACATAAACAATATATCATCTTTTCCGATTCTCTTTCGTGTCTTCAGGCTATTAAAAGTCTTTCTTGCAAACATCCACTTTTATTAGAAATTATTGAATTGTATAATGAACCTGCTACTGGCCAATGCGACATCGTCTTTTGTTGGTTACCCAGCCACGTTGTCATTTCTGGGAATACAATGGCCGATTTTGCTGCTAAGGCAGCACTCAACAAATCTGTGACACCACTTCTTATTCCATACTCTGATTACAAAGCTAGCATTAGAACATACATCCGTGATCTGATGCAGAAGAAGTCAGGACATCCAAGCAGGTATTAATAAATTATATGCAATAAAACCCTATATTGATTACATCTACTTGGGTTGTCAGTCCAGATTTGAAGTGGTCATCATGCGACGATGTCGCATTGGCCATACAAGGTACACACCAATACTTGTTGAAAGGTTAAGATCCTCCGTTTTATATCCCTTGTGATGAGAGAGAGTCACAGTCAAGCATCTCCTGCTTGACTGTGTTGAATCTCCATCATAAGGGATAAATATTTCAATGTTAAAACTGTTAAGGATCTCTTTAATACCGTTCATGTTCATTTAATTCTTTCTTTTTTAAAAGAAATTGATTTAATAAATGAATTTTGATAAATATGTTCTGTAGATATGTGTGTTTTAATAATTGGTAGTTTTGATTAGTAACTTAGATTGTTAGTGGTTGTACCCTCAAAGGGGTTAAAGGGATCGTAAAATTAATGACCCTGAGGAGGGTACGTAAGTCCCAAAACATTCCAATCAATTTCAACTTACCAGGATTTTTAAACGTAGTATTCTTGTAATTTTTACCTTGGCTTACATTTCGTTACAATCGCCAGCGGCTGAAGGGATGATATAAATCCAGCTAGGGTCCATGCAGGTAGCAAAGGCACTGTAAGTCCCCATGGACCCTAGTATGGTGATCTATCTTCAGTTGTTGGTGATCTATAGCCTATTTTTATATTGTGGTGTCCCTATAGTTAAAATGTTTTAGATTCAATTACTAGTTTTACATGTATATCTGTGATATTCTAGTTGTTTTACTGTCCTTCGTCGGCAGGTTTTTCAAATATCTATATATATTCTATTTCAATGTCAAATGTTCTCGTCACGATATAGCTGAAATATTGCCGATGTAACGTTAAATAATAACTCACTCACTCACTCTTAGGATATTTGCTGGCTATCAGGCGACGCGGACCTCCTTATCATACTACGTGGGAAGACCGATATAGATCGGATCTATTTCGTCAACCGTGGTCGAGTGCTATGCTTTTCAACGGAATAATCCATGACCTATCTTTGAAGATGGAGTGAGACGCGCACTTCCAAGTCTCCATGGAGTTGCTGAAACTCCAGAGGCTGCAAGTGCAGGAATATCTACGGCACAGTACATAACGTCAAACCCACATCTGAGAGAGTCTTTTCGGGGCCGGAGCTCCTTTTGCCCCAAGTCCAGAGAACCAGCCAGACCTGCAGCCCAGGGAGAGCATCGCCTTGATCGGTTTCTGCTCGAGCAGCAGGATCGAACAAGCAGTGATACACAGAGACATACGCACGACTGGGGGCGGAAGTTCCCAGTTGTGCGCATGTCCCAATCTGAGTCCCAATTGGTGGAGTCTTTGAATTTGTTGCTCACAACTGGACTTTTCTGAGGATTTGTGCTCACAACTGGATCATCACTTTCTGGAGGAAACAACCCGGTTTGACGAACCTACCCTGCATTGCAGACTGCAGCTGTACAGGCCACTCTAGGTACGTTGTTTGACAAACTAGCGATCGTATCTCTCGGCCTGTCACCCGACACTCCCGGCTTTTACTTGCCAATCTTTCTAATTTACAAAGAAAGATTCGGACAAGCTTCGTCTGATCTTCAACATGACGATTTTCAATGCCAACTCCATCCAGACCCCTCCTCACATCAGAATGATCTTGATAGCTCTATTGCGGACGATCATTAAACCAGGAGATTTCATGATCGGCCTCAACTTGGAAGATGTCACGAATTTTCCAGATCATCTCGGATACCTATGGTTCAACTTCAAGGCATCCACTACCGTCCTCACGTTTGGCATTTCTACGGCCCCGTTGTTGTTTACCCGCATCACGAAGCCCATCGTTCAGTATCTACATCGACGAGTCCATACAGGAAGCAAATGTACTGTAAGTCCCCGTGGTCCCTAGCATGGTGATCTATAGCCTGATTTTATATTGCATTGTCATTTATAGTTAAAATATTTTAGATGTAATTACTAGATATAAATTCATATCTGTGATAATCTAGTTGTTTTACTGTACTTTGCAGACAGGTAAGTATGTTATCTGAATTTGTGTTTATTCATTTCTATATTTACAACTTTCTTAGTCACGATATGGCTGAAATACTGCTGATGTGACTTTAAATATTAACTCACTCACTCACTCATTACATAGACGAGGCATCATATTCGAGGCTTACATTGACCAAGTTACTGCGCCAACTCTTGTGGATCATAAACGTCAAGAAATTGATTCCAACTCAATGATTACAGTTCATCGGGGCCGTATTTGACGCACGACTGGTGAAGATCTTCGTTCCCCATGACAGATGGGACGTCATTCCCCACGACAGATGGGTCAAGATGCTTAGTACCGTTAGCACTGTCTCAACAGAGACATCTTCGACAGTGGCAGGAGCTACTCTGTCTAGAGACATCAGCCCAGGCTCTCACATGCTCGGGTCAACTACAGCTGCACCCGATCCAGATATTTCTACGCCTGTACTCGAGGGTCGACGATCCTCGTGCGCCGACCCCCTACCAACATCGTTACATCATGTATCTTTACTGCTGGCTCGACGTATCGAACGTCTGCGCCTGGGTTTGTTTGATGTCGTTCAACCCCACTCATCATCTGTTCATCCGAGACCATTTTCACGAGAAGCAAATCGCAGGGGCAGAGGTTGTCCAACGATCGTCGTCTTCACATGAACGAACTGTAGTTCAAGGCAACCATTCTCGCCATGATATTGGGCAAAAGATCTTCAATCGAGGAATATCTAACTTAATCAAATTCTTGTAATTTATTCTCAGGTTCTATCTCTTATTTATTTCTCTTTTTCTTTTTATTGATGAATGATAAGTAGTCATACCTCTAATTTCAAGTGGCAACATTTCCCACAATAACTGATCATTAAGTTCATACTTAGTGCCTTCCTCTCCCTGGTTAGGGCTCACATGTTTATTGTTTCCTTACCCATTTTTATATATTTTACGTCATGCAATAGTGAATTATTAAACTTCCAATATCCTTTACACCTTTCCATTTGTGATGAGTTGATTGTAATCGATACTATTGCGTAATCAGAATTAATACTTGGAATAATATCTGTATCAGAGACGGAGTACATTAAATTATTGGAAATCATAAAGAAATCTAAACGAGATTGTTTTAAAGGGGTTGGTCCTCAGCAGCTCTTTTAATAATATGTATATCCGTAAAAATTCACTAATGAGTATACAATTTAATTTATTCTTAGATTCATTGCAACATAGTTACCTTTCTTTTTATCTATTGCAGTCTGTAGAATATCAAAATGAAAATTATTATTGAAGAGGATGGCAGTCCCTCTTGCATTGCTTCTATGATGGCTAAAATATCATTCATTGTAGCCCCATTGCTGTTTAATTAACTGTTCCTGTTCTTTTTGTAAAGTGTACATCTTGAAGACAGAAATTCTGTGCTTTCCTTTTTCTTAAGAATCGGAATACTTGTTTTCTTTTGAAATTATTATCTAGGCCTCCACAATTTAAAGAAGGAACTTCAAACTTTTCTTGATTACCTTTCATGACCAGATATATTGATATTGGATCTAATGTGTGTAGTTCTCTTCACTCAACCTTCACTCAACCTGCAAAACACTACAGATCTATAAGTCTGGGGTTTTCTTTGTGTATCACTAGCTAGTCAGGGTTAACACTACAGATCTATAAGTCTGGGGGTTTCTTTTGTGTATCACTAGCTAGTCAGGGTTAACACTACAGATCTATAAGTCTGGGGTTTCTTTGTGTATCACTAGCTAGTCAGGGTTAACACTACAGATCTATAAGTCTAGGGGTTTCTTTGTGTATCACTAGCTAGTCAGGGTTAACACTACAGATCTATAAGTCTGGGGTTTTCTTTTGTGTATCACTAGCTAGTCAGGGTTAACACTACAGATCTATAAGTCTGGGGTTTTCTTTGTGTATCACTAGCTAGTCAGGGTTAACACTACAGATCTATAAGTCTGGGGTTTTCTTTGTGTATCACTAGCTAGTCAGGGTTAACACTACAGATCTATAAGTCTAGGGTTTTCTTTGTGTATCACTAGTCTAGTCAGGGTTAACACAGGGTTAACACTACAGATCTATAAGTCTGGGGTTTTCTTTGTGTATCACTAGCTAGTCAGGGTTAACACTACAGATCTATAAGTCTGGGGGTTTCTTTGTGTATCACTAGCTAGTCAGGGTTAACACTACAGATCTATAAGTCTGGGGTTTCTTTGTGTATCACTAGCTAGTCAGGGTTAACACTACAGATCTATAAGTCTGGGGTTTTCTTTTGTGTATCACTAGCTAGTCAGGGTTAACACTACAGATCTATAAGTCTGGGGTTTTCTTTTGTGTATCACTAGCTAGTCAGGGTTAACACTACAGATCTATAAGTCTAGGGTTTTCTTTGTGTATATGACTAGCTAGTCAGGGTTAACACTACAGATCTATAAGTCTAGGGGTTTCTTTGTGTATCACTAGCTAGTCAGGGTTAACACTACAGATCTATAAGTCTAGGGTTTTCTTTGTGTATCACTAGCTAGTCAGGGTTAACACTACAGATCTATAAGTCTGGGGTTTTCTTTGTGTATGACTAGCTAGTCAGGGTTAACACTACAGATCTATAAGTCTAGGGGTTTTCTTTTGTGTATCACTAGCTAGTCAGGGTTAACACTACAGATCTATAAGTCTAGGGGTTTCTTTGTGTATCACTAGCTAGTCAGGGTTAACACTACAGATCTATAAGTCTAGGGTTTCTTTGTGTATCACTAGCTAGTCAGGGTTAACACTACAGATCAATAGGTCTAGGGGTTTCTTTTTGTGTATGACTAGCTAGTCAGGGTTAACACTACAGATCTATAAGTCTAGGGGTTTCTTTGTGTATCACTAGCTAGTCAGGGTTAACACTACAGATCTATAAGTCTAGGGGTTCTTTGTGTATCACTAGCTAGTCCGGGTTAACACTACAGATCTATAAGTCTAGGGTTTTCTTTGTGTATGACTAGGTAGTCAGGGTTAACACTACAGATCTATAAGTCTAGGGTTTCTTTTGTGTATCACTAGCTAGTCAGGGTTAACACTACAGATCTATAAGTCTGGGGCTTTCTTTGTATGACTAGCTAGTCAGGGTTAACACTACAGATCTATAAGTCTAGGGTTTTCTTTGTGTATCACTAGCTAGTCAGGGTTAACACTACAGATCTATAAGTCTGGGGTTTTCTTCTGTGTATGACTAGCTAGTCAGGGTTAACACTACAGATCTATAAGTCTAGGGGTTTCTTTGTGTATCACTAGCTAGTCAGGGTTAACACTACAGATCTATAAGTCTGGGGTTTTCTTCTGTGTATCACTAGCTAGTCAGGGTTAACACTACAGATCTATAAGTCTAGGGTTTCTTTGTGTATCACTAGCTAGTCAGGGTTAACACTACAGATCTATAAGTCTGGGGTTTTCTTTGTGTATGACTAGCTAGTCAGGGTTAACACTACAGATCTATAAGTCTAGGGGGTTTCTTTCTGTATCACTAGCTAGTCAGGGTTAACACTACAGATCTATAAGTCTGGGGTTTTTTTTGTGTATGACTAGCTAGTCAGGGTTAACACTACAGATCTATAAGTCTGAGGTTCCCTTAGGTGTATCACCAGCTAGTCAGGGTTAACACTACAGATCTATAAGTCTGGGGGTTTCTTTTGTGTATCACTAGCTAGTCAGGGTTAACACTACAGATCTATAAGTCTGAGGGTTTCTTTGTGTATCACTAGCTAGTCAGGGTTAACACTACAGATCTATAAGTCTAGGGTTTCTTTGTGTATCACTAGCTAGTCAGGGTTAACACTACAGATCTATAAGTCTGGGGTTTTCTTTTGTGTATGACTAGCTAGTCAGGGTAAACACTACAGATCTATAAGTCTGGGGTTTTCTTTTGTGTAATTTACAAAAGATTGAAACACAAAATGTAAGGACATTTAGTAGCTGATTAGAACTTAGAAAACTGAAGTCCAAAGACGTCATTGACTGAAACCGTTAGAATCTTAGAAGATGTGTCCATGTATGAGTGAACGAGCTCCTTAGTGTAAATGATGACATGATTCTTGATTACAGATACAAAACCTACACAAGGTGATCGAGGAAAAGGACAAGGTGATCGAAGAAAAGGACAAGGTGATCGAGGAAAAGGACAAGGATATCAGACAACTCAAAGGTATTTCTTATACGTACAAACTCCACGTTATAAGCGAGACAGTACATGTTTCTAGTTGTCAGATGTGGACATTTCCTAAGATAAACACATGCACGTTTGCCTCTTTGTCAGTCTATGGTTTCCTCTTGAAATTAACAGCATCAATATTTACATGTAACGTAAATGTGTAGTGAATGACAGAGTGTTTATGTAAGTCAAACATAACACTCTATGTCTAAACATGCTGCAAGTTATAAACTACATATGACATTAAAACTGTATTTCTTCCTTTAGATGCAAGGGCAGCGGCGGAGAAAAGGTACATTTCTGTATCATTATGTCTGAAAAATGTACATTTATGTAATAAAGTCTTCAGGTAAATACTTCCCTGTATACTCAAACTCATAGCTAAATACTCCCCTGTATACTCAACCTCTCAGGTAAATACTCCTCTGTATACTCAACATAACAGGTAAATACATCTCTGTATACACAACAAGTCAGGTAATACCCTCTGTATACTCAAACTCATAGGTAAATACTCCCCCTGTATACTCAACCTCTCAGACAAATTACTCCTCTGTATACTCAACATGACAGATTAATACTCCTCTGTATACACATGTCAGGTAAATACTTCTCTGTACACTCAACCTCTCAGATGTATACTCCTCTTTATACTCAACCTCTCAGGTAAATACTCCTCTGTATACTCAACATCACAGGTAAATACTCTTCTATATACTCAACATGACAGGTAAATACTCCTCTGTTTAACCAATATGACAGGTAAACACTCCTCTCTATACTCAACATGTCAGGTAAATACTTCCCTGAATACTAAGCATGTCAGGTAAATACTCATCTATATACTCACATGCCAGGTAAATTTTCCTCTGATACTCTTTATGTCAGGTAAATACTCCTCTGTATACTCAAAATGACAGATAAACACTCCTATGTATACTCAACATGTCAAGTAAATACTCCTTTGTATACTCAACATGACAAGTAAATACTCGTCTGTATACTCAATATGACAGGTAAATACTGTCTGTATCCTCAACATGACAGGTAAATACTCCTCTGTATGCACAACATATCGGGTAAATACACCTCCGTATGCTCAACCTGTCAGGTAATTACACTCCTCTGGGTACTCAACCTCTCAGATAAATGCCCCTTTTATTCTCAAGCTGTAAATATGCATCAGGAAATTGCTTGTTTTAGACTCAATGTGTTACCAAGACGAGTACGGTCCAAACTAGGAACCATAACATCCAGTTGGGCTAAACTAACCTTGTATCATTACAGGTACAGGAACCTCGGGATGCAGTGCAGGAGAAAAAACACCCAGTACAAACACGGAAGGGAAGAAAGAAAGAAAGTAGATCTATCTAACTGGTTTAGAAGTTTCTTCTTTGGTTAGTTACTCTATCATCTATTTTGCGGGAAAACATTCTGTTCTCATTCAGAAACAATGTTTTCTTGTATGACAGTTATCGAAAACGTATATATGTTACAGGAAATGTATAATCAGTAAATATGCATAAGTACTGAAATTATTATGTATAATGTCGGATTCACTCAGGAATTATGTATATTTTCATGAATTTCTATTTCATTGTGTTCATGAATTTTTATTTGAACACCTGTTGAGTGACACAACAGTGAATCTTTGCCTTGTAGCACTTGCAGCGATTGAAAAAACAATGTTATACATATTTGCTGATATTATTTGAATTACTGAAATATTGATAATACTTTTAAAGTCGTCACGATATGGCTGAAATATTGCCGATGTGACGCTAAATAATAACTCACTCACTCACTTTTTAAAGTCAGTCAGGTTTTCATAGATATGTCTTCTTATTGTATATAAAATACAAAGGTTGAGCAGGATCAAAGATTGAGCGTAGTTCAGTCACAACATAATTATACTTGATTATTATACCTGAAAACACGGTATTCATTAAAAGCCTCTGAGGTCGCTGACGGGAAGATATGGACAATACTAATACCCTTCTTCGAACAATAAAGGGTTTCAAGCATCTGTAGTAAAAAATACATGTTAAATTATTGAAAACACTGTCTACGAATACAATACAGCAGGGTCAAAGGTTACGTGCACTACCGTCACAACATAATTTGAGTAATTATTGAAAACAAATTAACATAAATAGCACCAGACCAGTACAAATATTGGTGAATTTAGATCTGTTTCACTTTCCAAACATGGATAACGAGAAGCTCTTCCGAGAAGGACTTTTCAAGATTTATGAGACGAACGTGTTCTGATACCAGAGGAAGAATACTACAAGATCATCAGCGACCTCCTAGAAGCATCCAAAACCTCCAAAAAGACTCCTCATCAGTACTATCTTCTTGAGTCGTATGAAGTTCTTCAGCGTAGTGACATTTACAGAACGAAGAAGAAACATCCCTGTGCTTCATTTCCATAGAAGAGACCTATGAAGTTGTCAAACAGGGTCACATTGCGACGGGGCCATCAGGGACGGAACAAAATCGTTCATGGACTGTCCAAGAAGTACGCAAACATAGCCATTGAAGATTTTACCCTCATCAAAAACTTTGGTGTTGAATGCCAGCGGAAGCGTAAGAGAGCTACAACAAAAGGGGACCGTAGTAAAGCCAATCATCCCCAAACACTTCAACTCCAGAGCACGAGTCCATCTTATCGACATGCAATCCATGACTCAAGGACAGTTCAAATGGATCATGGTGTACCAAGACCATCTGACTAAGTTTTGTGTATTGCGCCCCTAACCTCCAAACGCGCAGCAGAAGTGACGTATCATCTTCTTGACATCTTCCTCCTCTTAGGTGACCCATGCGTTCTTCAAAGTGGCAATGGATCTGAATTTACTGCCCAGGTTATTTCTTAGCTGAAGATTATGTGGCCAGGATTGGTGATGGTACTTGGAAAACCAAGACACCCCCAAAGTACGGGTTATGTAGAAAGGGCAAATTGTGACATGAAGGATATGCCTGCTGCTTAGATTGGTGATAATGATACAAGGGATTGGACAGTGGGACTAAAGTTCGTTCATCCTACTGAAGAGATCATCTCCTAACTTAACACTACAGCGTCACAATCTTCAATAGTTGAACATACACAGTGCCCCACTGATGAACTAGAAACTTCAGAAGAAACAATCAACTAGATGCCATTTCATCCAACCAAGAAACAATTCAGCTGCAGAGGAAAAGAGCATGTGAAGCTCAAACTGAACAGGCAGAGCCTGAGGCACAGAGGAGCAAGCCGTGTTCTCACGCATGTCCAAGTAGGAGATAAAGTAGCTGTGCACATTCCCAATGTTGATAGAGGCCGACCCATGGAATATGATGGTGTAACTGAGTGCAGGGACAGCGAAATATGTACTATAGCAGTGAAAAGTGGCGTGCTCGATAGGAAGTATGCTCGTAACCAGTTCGACGTGTGTGCTACAAGACTGTACTCAGCAAATGAATTCAAAACCGTTTCCCTTCGGCAAGCTGTTCACCAACACTCTTACTGTTGTGGACAAGGTTTCACAAATGCAACTGTGCATCCACCTTTACGCTGATGCCACAGTTGTATTCAGTGTGCGAAATAGTTTCCATGTTTTGCTAGCCAGTCAGGCCAGCAATGCCTAAAAGTTACTTGCCCACAAAATAATTCACTAGCCCGAAATTTGAATGTAGAAACTAAGCAATGATTACAGAAAGGTACATGCGTTTGAGAATAACATATTGTCGGCATGACACGGGTTTCATCATTAAGCTGCTCATATGATGAGCATTTTGTAAGGTCATATAAAAGTGTATTATAACTTAACAAGTCGGAGAGAATGACATATTTACAAATGTCCCCATTAAAATTCAGTGATTGTGGAGACTTACTGGCGGGCCCGTGGCTATTTCGCACACTCTTTGTATCTGTCCCTCAAGCCAACTTGTCGCCTGTCTTCCACTAGAGCATTTGTGCAAATTGAGAACTGCGTACAGGCAATCAAGCATTGGATGACAACACACTAGCTGAAGCTGAATGGAGGGAAAACAGAAGTTCCCATCATTACCTCAAAGCGAGTTACTGAACAACTTCATCTACCAGACCTCCACATTGATGGTCATATCCTTGTCCCAAGTCCTGAGGCTAGAAACCTTGGTGTTATTTTTACTCCCACTTATCTCTGGATGCTAATACTAAGTCAGTTTGCAGCAAGTCATTCTACCACTTACGGAACATCTCGCAAATCCGGTGCTATCTTGATGAGAGGACAACCTGTTCATTGATCCATGCGAATATTTCATCTCGGATGGACTACTGCAACTGTCTACTCTATGGCCTACCTCAATCCTAAATAGGGAATCTCCAACGCGTACAGAATTTTGCTGCTAGATTTGTCTCCAGATCACAGAAATACTCTCACATAACTCCTGTTCTGCAGAGATTACACTGGCTTCCCACTTCAGACAGAATCCAATACAAACTCAACTTTTTTGTTTTCAAGTGTCTCAATCACTGAGGCTAGAAAGTATCTATCTGACCTGATCACCAGATATCAGCCCCACCGAAGTCTCCCTCTGAAAATCTTGGTCTTCTTGTTGTCCCACACTTTAGGTCCAGTACGAGGTTTGGGGATCGATCATTTCAGATGGCAGGACCCACTTTCTGGAATCAACTTCCACTGAGTTGAGGACAATTAATAACCTGAAGATTTTCAAATCCTAACTGAAGACATACCTTTTTAAGAAGACATACAGTGTCCACCTTTCATTCTTGAGTTGAGCGCTACTGAGCAGTACTATTGGACTGGAATTGGCGCTATATAAATGTTTTTATGATGACGATTCATTCCTGAGTGAATCAGACATTATACATAATTACTGAAATTGTCAGTAATTGGCAACATATTTACTGATTATACATATTTCCTGTAGCATATCCACAGCGGTGTATACTCAGTATGGTCACACTACCTAACAAACCTTCAATGAAGACTGAAATTAAATCCTCACAGCTTCTATTGACAGCACTATACAAGTATAATGACCGACTGTGATATTATCTCTTCACAACTTGTATTGACATAGCACTATACAAGTATAATGACCGACTGTGATATTATCTCTTCACAACTTGTATTGACATAGCACTATACAAGTATAATGACCGACTGTGATATTATCTCTTCACAACTTGTATTGACATAGCACTATACAAGTATAATGACCGACTGTGATATTATCTCTTCACAACTTGTATTGACATAGCACTATACAAGTATAATGACCGACTGTGATATTATCTCTTCACAACTTGTAATGACATAGCACTATACAAATATAATGACCGACTGTGAAATTATCTCTTCACAACTTGTATTGACAGCACTATACAAGTATAATGACCGACTGTGATATTATCTCTTCACAACTTGTATTGACATAGCACTATACAAGTATAATGACCGACTGTGATATTATCTCTTCACAACTTGTATTGACATAGCACTATACAAGTATAATGACCGACTGTGATATTATCTCCTCACAACTTGTATTGACATAGCACTATACAAGTATAATGACCGACTGTGATATTATCTCCTCACAACTTGTATTGACAGCACTATACAAGTATAATGACCGACTGTGATATTATCTCTTCACAACTTGTATTGACATAGCACTATACAAATTATAATGACCGACTGTGAAATTATCTCTCCACAACTTGTATTGACGTAGCACTATACCGACTGTGATATTATCTCTTCACAACTTGTATTGACATAGCACTATACAAGTATAATGACCGACTGTGATATTATCTCTTCACAACTTGTATTGACAGCACTATACAAGTATAATGACCGACTGTGATATTATCTCTTCACAACTTGTATTGACATAGCACTATGGAAGTATAATGACCGACTGTGATATTATCTCTTCACAACTTGTATTGACATAGCACTATACAAGTATAATGACTGTGATATTATCTCCTCACAAAATAAAAGTACAAGTACAAAAGCAGTTCTTGCAGGATTTGTTGAGAAATGTAAGGTTAATCTTATGGAGCCACGGTGGCTTTCTGGTGTAAGGGAGATAACCCCACAATATGGGGGATGGGAAGGAGACTTATGACTGTCAACACAGCTTGTTCGCCAGCCTTTTCACCCAACCAACCCACCACAGGGCGATCATATAGATTGTCCTTTTAACGCACGTCCAAATATGCCGAGAAATTATTCGTTTTTCTGTTAATACCTGAAGTAAAATATAGATTACAACAGATAATATAGATCTAGTAGAATAATTAAAACCAACATCGACTCATAGTGCAACTGATATTTAGGAAAAGTATGTAGTCATCAGTAAACAGAGTAATGTCAAAGTACTTTTAAAATGTTAGATCAACCCGGCAACGATTATGTCAAGTCTCACATTTCCGGCACGTTTTGGTCAGTCACAAATAACAAACAGCTGCTCGCTGGCCACTGCCGCGAACTTGCATCTATCTGTCAAGTTACGTCATGTTGTGACGTCATATATCGAGCACTGGGTCATAACACGGCAGGTTTTCGGAGAGGCAGAAGTGCGGGGAACGTGAATCTTGTATGAGATGTAATGTCAGGGTAAGTGAACTGAAAATGTGGAGGCAGTCATTATAAACATGGGGTATTGTTTCGTTTGTATGTCGCCATATCTGTTAAGTTTCATCAAAATCTATAAGATGTTATTTCAACACGTGTAAATACTACGGCAAATGTGTATGTTTACCACCCTGGCTGCCGAGGCTATTTTTCTGAGGCACATTTGTTGTCTTCTAAAATGTGAACGTTGTACAGAAGTTGAAGTCGCGAAGCACTGGGTCTGAATTGAGATGTGGGTTTGTGCAGAGATAGAGACTATTGAATTATGTTCTGGTGTACAGTGCATGTTTTGAAACACATATGTCGTCACTTGATGTGTTTGTTTTTGTATAAATGACTAGGTGTAGACCTTTGCTGTTGTCGTTACGCAAAACTTAAACATTGACATAACCGTCACACAGCTTGTCATGAAACGTGGTGTGATGTTAACGATGTAACTTGCTTGGAAACTATAAACCTACGTGACGGTAAACTTGGAGCACTTGCAGTAATACTGAATGAGATCGGTGTATCTACATGGAAACCTGGGTGCCGTTGTACAAAACCTTACCTTTACAATCGCTAGTCCATGAAAGTATCGGTAGTCCATGTTAAAGTATGACTATTGGACTTAAGGTATGGGACTTACTATCACCTTAGCGCTATGACAATCGCTGGTCCATGTTAAGGTATATGACTTACTATCACCTAAGCGTTATGGCAATCCCTGGTCCCTGTTAAGGTATGGGACTTACTATCACCTTAGCGCTAAGGTTGTTTCGTACAACAGAACCCACCGTGTTACTCTACTATTACAAAGCGGCAAATGACAAAACAACATTCTTGAACCATTCATGGGACATAAGTATTCGTTAGTCGGCAAAATTCTCATAGACTTGCATGCTATTTTAGTGTAGCTGTAATAATTGTCATCAATTCAGTTTTCGTTATGTTGTTGTCAAACTTTGCAGGTTGTTAGGAAACCATCTTGGTCACAGGTACATAATTTCCATGTAATGTTCCTTCAAGTATTTTCTGCATTGTAGTTACAATGACACAACAGCGTATTTTTCCCCATAGACGCCATGTTAAACATTGTCATAAGCATGACGCATCAATCAAAATGTGGTCATTCTTGAAATACTGAATGGAAAAATAGAATGGAAATTATGTCTTTGCAGCTGAAATGATTCATGACACATGTGCAAAATATATACAAGATTAAACGAAAAATAAATTCCAGACATTTTTTCTAGCTGCTCTAAATTGACATGTAGAACTGATGTAAATCTCTGGAAATTATGCACAGTGAAGAATACTTATGTCCAATGTCTCAAAATAATTATATCATCACCAGCCTATTCCATTTTATAAGATCATTAAATCTGTATTCAAACTAATTGTATCCAAATGTATTTACCAAGGTGAGTATGTATTGATAGCTGTTAGGGGCCTGGTGGAACAGATTGAGACCATTCTCTGTTAGAATGTAGATCTAGATTATAAAGTCCAATATTCTAAGCATCATATTGTCTGCTCCAGAGGGAGGTGACTTGAAGACAGGGACCTATCAACAAGCCGGGGATGAAGCTGAACAACATGGAGGTAAAACTGGAGACTGTGTGAACATTGTGTTTTCTACAGTGCAGTAAGAGGGATAAAATCAGTTAACGAACAGTGTCCCAACTATATTACCTTTGAGCGCATCCTTTAAGATTAGACTCACTGACTCAGGCTGGTATACATACTTATATCTGATTGTTATAGCAGCAGATCCATGAATGTAGGTGTAGGTCCGGTTGTTAAACCAGCTGAATGTATTGTATGGAATATGTTATGTTTAGTAGTAGACCTGTACATAACCAGTAGTATGGAATATAAACCAACATCAACTGAATGTAATGTATGGAATATGTTATGTTTAGTAGTAGACCTGTACATAACCAGTAGTATATTGTATGTATGTAGATCTGATACTAAACCGTCAACTGAATGTATTGTATAGAGCTAGTACTTCAACATGACAGAATATAAAGATCGAGTACAACAAAAAAACCTGGATATAATGTATAGGTCTTGTGCATATATTTGTACCACAAAAAACTAGCATCCAAGTATATCTACATTGGCAGTGAGAATATACACACATGTTTTATTGTTACTAACTCCAATTCTAAACTGCAGATATTTCATATATAATACTAAACACAAACTGAATATAATGTATGGAACTACTGTGTGTCGTTTCTGAAACCTAACTGTTTTTCTTCAGCCTCGAGTGACGTGGAGGAGATGGGGACCACCGCCACAGTGAGAGCAGCTGACGATAGTGTTCCACATCAAGGAGGTGAGAGCAGTAGGCAGGACTGTGGTACTGGAATGTCACGCCAGTGTCAACACTTGTATCACAGATCAGGATAAGTTATTGTTCCACATCAAGGAGGTGAGAGCAGTAGGCAGGACTGTGGTACTGGAATGTCACGCCAGTGTCAACACTTGTATCACAGATCAGGATAAGTTATTGTTCCACGTCAAGGAGGTGAGAGCAGTAGGCAGGACTGTGGTACTGGAATGTCACGCCAGTGTCAACACTTGTATCACAGATCAGGATAAGTTATTGTGAAGGAGTTGAAACAGTAAATACAGAATGTGAAATGTGTTTTCATTCACTAGATAAGCACTGTTCCAGACGTTACAAAATGTACAAAATTGAAACCCTGACATTCGATCCACATATATTAGATACAATGTACAAGTATTTGCTGTATTGTATTGATAGACAGTGACATCACGTGTACAATGTACAAGTTTCTGTTACAGTGACACAGAAAGACTCCAACCCCACCATGTCGACGGCCTCCTTGATGCCTGCCTTGTTGGGAACATGGCCGAGGTGAAGCGCGTGTCCTGGATCTGGGACAGGTGGACATCAACTGTAGAGGAGGACTGTGGAACCAGACACCGGTGATGGAGGCAGCAGGGTGGGGACACAGAGAGGTGGTGGAGCTGCTACTGAATAGAGGAGCTGATGTGTCACTGGTGGACAAGCACCGTAACAACATCCTTCACAGGGCCTGTGAGGGGAGGACACGTGGGGACGGTGGAGTTGATACTGTCCCTGGACGGGGTGGACGTCAACTGTAGAGGATGGAGGAGCCAGACACCGGTGATGGCGGCAGCACTGGAGGGACACAGAGAGGTGGTGGAGCTGCTACTGAGTAGAGGAGCTGATGTGTCACTGGTGGACGAGGACGGTAACAACATCCTTCACTACGCCTGTATGGGAGGAGATGTGGGGACGGTGGAGTTGATACTGTCCCTGGACGTGGTGGACGTCAACGCCAGGAACAACGACGGGGAGACAGCGGCCGACAGGGCGAGAGTCGAGGGACATCATCAACTGGCGGATCTCGTGTCACGTGCTGCTCGGTGAAGTCGTGTGATGTGGTGCAGACAGTGATGATGCTGTTACTGACACTGACGTGGTGTGTGCCGTTCACGTCGTCGTATTTACATTGTGGGACCAAGTTTAGAATTATTGTTGTGTTTGAGGAGAAATAAAACTTGTTGAAAGCATTTTCAGACATTTTGTCATTTGTTTTCATGTGGATGTTTTCATGATCAGGTAAGAAGATTGTTGGCTGAGTGCAATATTTATATACAACATGAAAGTTGACATAGTGGCGGACATTTATATGTGATTTATGTGACAAACTGAGTCACAGATATGTGACAAACAGACAACAAACTGTTTGTTTACATCTCGATCCACTCTGAGGCCATGTTCGCCTTGCTGACGGGGCGCCAAATGTACAGTGACGGTGACGTCACAATGCCTATGACGTCATGGCTGTTACCCAGCTGACAGACAGGGATACGGGAGTTGGGTTTCAGTTTGTTACAATGAACGTATTTCTCCCGAGATTGTTTTCATGATTTGTGACATCAGGTAATTAGACAATAACTAACGAGTGACGGGGAATGACAGACCATCTTTCCCGAGTTATATCAATTACGCAATTAAGCCTTGGCAAAGGACAAGATAAAGTACACTCATCTATATATTTACAATCTGGGCCTTCGTTCACAAATTTGTTTTCATGATTTGTAAACATTACAGTAAATGTGAACAAGTCAAAGAATCCATCTATATATTTACAAGCTGGTTGGTACTCGTGCCAGTGTGTGGTCAACCGCAGCTTCAACGTAGAAGACTTGTACATGTGAGCAGTTATACTGACATCGGAGTCAGAGAGGTCGCACATCGGGTTTTCTATTCATACCTCAATGAACCGGGGAAAACAAAGTCAATCCTTAATTAAATTTATAATTCCTAATCCACATGCAATCCGCGTTATCAAGAAAAATACATATACGAATATTTAACACACCAGAGAAAATATATAGTGTTATACAAATGAGTCTTGTTTACGTCAGCTGGCTGTCTACCGCTCAGTGCCGCAATGTGATGACGTCGCGTGTTTCAAATTTATACATTGTATACAGAGTTACAACGTTATTATTTCAGCACAGTGTAACCAAATTGTAACCACCGTGTAACATTCAGCTTGAATCGATTGTTTTCAAACAGCTTCTTACGTCAACAAATTCTAAATGTATATCTGCCTCGCCATCGGTGAAAGTGTCGATATTCTAAGTTCGCTACTTTTCCACATAAATCGTTATACCGAAGCCTTCGAATGTGTTAAGTAAGCACCCTTGTTTGAAATCTCGATATCCACAAATTCATACCTTTGTGTCATGGAGTAAACTATTTCAATAAGTTTCTTTAAAACTTCATTTATTCAAAGGACATAATTGTTTCAGCATGTACACAGTACACCGATATTTTATCCCCTTTGTCTGTTTGATGTGTTCAGTAAATATTGGTGTATACCCTCTTATCATAAATCCTCCTCCGGGCAGAACCCATAATTCTAAATGCTATCAGTAAATGTCAGTTAACACCTCCCCACGTCGGCGAATCTTACCTGTGTACATGTGCATAGGCCAGTGACCTTACAGAACGTGGCGTAATGTCTCTCTGTATAAAACCTGACTGACATGATCAGTGAGGAGACGGTCTCCAGTCTTGAAGACAGGCACAGATGATCGACAGGAGCGGACGTGTTGTGCGGCTAGTCAAGGCTCACCCAAACATCTTCGACATCGTGCCGTTCCTGTCACGAGAACAGACCAACAGGGAAAACATGCTGATCCAGTACGCTGCTGACCAGAAGCGTCCGTCCAAGAAGAAGAAATACATGGACTTGGAGAGACGACTGGATGACATCAGTCACCAGCTCGGACAAGGAACACTGTCGGTGAGACAGTTTTCTGATTCAGCATTCCACCTATTGCATTTGGGTTAAAATCTATGGATCAATCTCTGTGAAAAATGTTTGCTATATGTAGGCAGTTGCCTATTTCGGACTTTTTTAATTTAAAACCTTCTGATGTTAATTACATAAAGGCTTGGCTTTTATATCGTGTGATAACCATGACTGGCTATGCCAGCGGTGGAATGATAGAGGGCTCATTAACGGCAACAAACTTAGAACATATAGACTCTTTCAGAACTCACTTGATACTGAACCATATCCTCAACTTATAATATACCGATCTCATAGAAGCTTGCTCATGGCCAAATTACGTACGGGTACTTTATTCCTTGAAATGGAGACTGGGAGATTCTCACGACCGATTGTCCCTTTGGACGAAAGGATTTGTAAAATGTGCAACTCTATAGTAATCGAAGACGAAATCCACTTTCTAACTGTATGCAATTTTAATTCCTATTTAAGATACAATCTATGGAAATACGTTATCTCCTTGGAGCCCTACTTCCCGAACTTTTCTCCACTGCAACAAACCTGCTATCTAATGAAAACTCCCTGTGTTAGTAAATCCTAGCCGCCCTGGTCTATAGAATGTACAGGCGACGGAAACTGTATATCAACTGTTAGTTACCTTTCATCCTCCTGTTAATATGTACTGTTGAATATGTATGTGGGTGTGTATATTTAAGCACGTCAGTGTGGTTTACCATTCACCCATATTACCTGTTGTGTTCAAAACATGTCATGCTGTGTCTCAGGATGACCGCAGTATGTGTGTATGTTCGCGTGCGTGTGTGTATATATGTAGGTGTGTTCATGTATGTATCTGTCTGTATGAATGTACGTACGTAAATTTCTAAACTATTTTATTCACTTTTATATTTAAAAATATATCCACATATATTCAAGTAATTTAGTGTCTCGTAGGCCAATTGGCCGGGTGCTGTTTAGTGTATTATTATTATGACCTTCTTCTTCTTCTTCTGTACCCTGAATACGCATCAGATATGCGATGTATTTACTAAAAATGTCACGTATTTACTTATGTGAATTATTGTAGCAAAACGTTAACATCTGTCAACTGAGTTTGTTGATGAGTGCTTCCAGTATGGAAATATACTGATAAAAATATAAACTGTGGTTGTCTTCTCATCGGGTGTGTTCTCATCCACAATACCGCGCTAGCCCAGCCTCACGTTCACGTTGAACATCTGTGACAGAAGAATTGTTTATCTCCCAAAGGATTGTTGACAAGTCTTTTTTTATCCAATATGAGAGGTTCACACCTGTGAAGAGTTATACATTGAGAGGTTACACACCTGTGAAGAGTTATGCATTGAGAGGTTACACACCTGTCTGGAGGTATACATTGAGTGGTTACACATCCGTCTGGAGTTATGCATTGAGAGGTTACACACCTGTCTGGAGGTATACATTGAGTGGTTACACATCCGTCTGGAGTTATACATTGAGAGGTTACACACCTGTCTGGATTTATACATTGAGTGGTTACACACCTGTCTGGAGTTATACATTGAGGGGTTACACACCTGTCGGGAGCTATACACTGAGAGGTTACACACCTGTCTGGAGTTATACATTGAGGTTACACATCCGTCTGGAGCTATACATTGAGAAGTTACACATCCGTCTGGAGTTATACATTGAGAGGTTACACACCTGTCTGGAGTTATACATTGAGAGGTTACACATCCGTCGGGAGCTATACATTGAGAGGTTACACACATCCGTCTGGAGCTATACATTGAGAGGTTACACATCCGTCTGGAGTTATACATTGAGAGGTTACACACCTGTCTGGATTTATACATTGAGTGGTTACACACCCGTCTGGAGTTATACATTGAGGGGTTACACACCTGTCGGGAGCTATACATTGAGAGGTTACACACCTGTCTGGAGTTATACATTGAGGAGGTTACACACCTGTCTGGAGTTATACATTGAGAGGTTACACACACCTGTCTGGAGTTATACATTGAGGGGTTACACACCTGTCGGGAGCTATACATTGAGAGGTTACACGCCTGTCGGGAGCTATACATTGAGGGTTACACACCTGTCTGGAGCTATACATTGAGAGGTTACACATCCGTCTGGAGCTATACATTGAGAGGTTACACACCTGTCTGGAGCTATACATTGAGAAGTTACACACCTGTCTGGAGTTATAGGTTGAGTGGTTACACATCCGTCTGGAGTTATATATTGAGTGGTAACACACCTGTCGGGAGTTATACATTGAGAGGTTAATCACCTGTCTGGAGGTATACATTGAGAGGTTACACATCCGTCTGGAGCTATACATTGAGAGGTTACACACCTGTCGGGAGTTATACATTGAGAGGTTACACACCTGTCTGGAGTTATACATTGAGTGGTTACACACCTGTCGGGAGTTATACATTGAGGGGTTACAAACCTGTCGGGAGCTATACATTGAGAAGTTACACACCTGTCTGGAGTTATAGGTTGAGTGGTTACACATCCGTCTGGAGTTATATATTCAGTGGTAACACACCTGTCGGGAGTTATACATTGAGAGGTTACACACCTGTCGGGAGTTATACATTGAGAGGTTACACACCTGTCTGGAGTTATAGGTAGAGAGGTTACACATCCATCTGGAGTTATACATTGAGAGGTTACACACCTGTCGGGAGTTATACATTGAGAGGTTACACACCTGTCGGGGAGTTATACATTGAGAGGTTACACACCTGTCTGGAGTTATAGGTAGAGAGGTTACATCCATCTGGAGTTATACATTGAGAGGTTACACACACCTGTCGGGAGCTATACATTGAGGGAGTTACACACCTGTCTGGCGTTATACGTTGAGAGGTTACACACCTGTCAGGAGTTATACATTGAGAGGTTACACACCTGTCTAGAGTTATACGTTGAGTGGTTACACACCTGTCTGGAGTTATATGTTGAGAGGTTACACATCTGTCTGGAGTTATACAATGACAGCTTGCACTACTGCCAGGGAGTTGACATAGGAAGTTGACGCTCCCTAGCTGTTAGGATTCCAACATTAACTGTTGCAAGACGGACGACACTGACAAGTCACCGATAACTGGGTCACTGGCATGTTTCGAGTTTAGGTGCAAATGTCTTTTCTCACAGATGCCTATATAGTGAGATCTTACACAAGATAAATAGAATACATTAATCACGTATATCAATAGTTTCCTTTGAATGACTAGTGAAGAACAAACCTAATTTCATTCCCAAGATATTCAGTTTGTTTTGTTGTGTGAATAAGGAACACACAGAGACACGGGAAGGTTTAACTCCTTATATTCCTAATTCGGCTTTCTCAAAATTGGACTTCCTAACATGATCAATGTGATAATACCCAGTCAATTAAACCTGACCCTCCATCAGTCGTCACTCACGACAACCATAGGCCTACATTCGGTTGCTAGGGTCCCACGCACCCCTCCATGGAGTCGTCTCTCAGTCTCACAACCCTGAGTCAAGCTTCAACCTTGAATCATCATTGGTTCGAGTACCTGATTTCTATCTGCCCTTACGACAGAATGAGGTGTGTGGCATAATGTGGTGAACTCACGTGAGGTTTACCTGATGCAACACCCTCACGTGCCTCCATGACGACTGACGACACCACCGTTCAGCTTGCAGGATTCGTCTGTTCCGACCACGCCCCTTTGACTTTCTGACATCAATCCGATAAATGCTACCGAAATAACAAATGAATTTGTTTTGTTTTTAAGTTAAATACCTTTAATGCAAATAAGAAGACAAGCCAACGCAAAATAAAGAGAGAAAGCCAGTTTAGTGTACACAGAAACCATGCGTTCATTTCTGAATGAAGTAGCGGGTTTATTGAAGTCTGACAGAGTTGTCTCCCCTTGTTTACTCGCCCTACTTCTCGGGGCAGTGTTTACATTAGATGTGCTATAAGTTGACCTGTCAGTAGGGGACGCCGACACATCGGCCCGCACGCCATGGCGCTCACAATGTACGACAGCGTTCTTCTAGTGCCTCTGGCAGTAATCATTATAGTGTTGACACAGCAGAAGACGAAAACATTCTTGCTGCTGGATGCAAGTTTGGCACTGATTGAGTCGGTAGCCCTAATATTTGCCTCTTCACCATTTACCTACGAGTCTCTGGTAAGTTAGTTTAATTATACGTACGTGACATACTATTCCATGTGAATGTAGCAGCGCCTGGAGTCATCACATAGATGACATCATGAACCTCCTTGGTCAAAACGTCAGTGGTTCGAATCTCTCACGGGACGCGGATATTTTATGGGCGCTACATAAAGTCAACATTACATTCGAGCTAGCCTTGCGCTAGGGGCTGTACTGTACTGTACTGAATGCTAGGCCCATTTATGCATAGTAATTATATCCTTGAAAGTCTAGATATAAGGACCCCAGTCTGTAATTTATATATTTGTTAGAAATTTTGAATTAAACTATTAATTAATATCTTAGATACTTGTGCAAGTCTGTATTCTAGCTGACTTTCGCAACCTCCATTCAAACTAGGCCAAAGGCCACAAGGTACACACAGATGCCAAATTAAGCTTGCCAGTCAAGTTTGATTTCCTTGCACTGTTTCACGTCCAACTTGACTGCAGACAAATAACCTTCTTGTCAACATTGTCCATGTAATTATAGTTTGCAGCTTTTGGTTAGAAGATATGGGGTGTGGGGTGGAAATATGTCCTCACAACCAGCTAGTTGATGATTTGTGGAACCTGTTCTTGTAGAATCCTATAGATGACATCCTAACCATGTCAACTTGGTTTTATAGGGTTAACCTCTTTGGCCATCTGGACGAGGTGTTCAACTTTGGGTCAAGAGGTCTGCATTCTGAACATTGCTTTGTTAGTCGAAACTAATGCCAGAAATAAAGCAAGATGAAATACCTCTTAATGTGTGAGAGATATTTCAGATAAAAGCAATATGCAAATGAGACATAAACAGTGTCAGGTAGTACGGATGGGGTGACATTTAGGGTGATGTTTACTGATGCTGACAATTATTGTTCTGTCTGGTGGCACTGGGTGTGCATGTGTCCGATCAGGTTCCTGACATCCAGTGCAAGTCTGTGTCACAATCTATATATGTGTCTACTATTTCAACTGCAGCTCCGTCCCAACTCGCTGCCTTTCATATTCAGTGTCACAGCTGAAATCAAATATCTTCACATACGAAGCATTAAGCCAGTATGTGGGGCAAAGACTTCTATTTTGTCTAAAACTCTGAGCCAAAAGTATACCGTCAGTACTTCCTAAAGCTAAAATTTGTACAATCTCCTCAAATAATAAAACATCCTCAAATTTGTCTTTAATTTTCAAATTTCTTTCAAATTTCAAAACGTCATAATCTCTTAAATTGCAAAAGCAAAGCAATCAATTGAAAGTATCTATTGATTCAATATTATCAAATCACAAATATATCTATTTTACAAAATTACAAATGACAAAATCTCTATATATTTCTTCATCCATTTTATCCATTGTGTATAACAGTGACAGAGGTTATCTGCCTGTCCATCGTCAACATCGGTTTCAGTCCAGTTCAACGTCTTGACTCAGTTTAACATGTGCTGCAGTTTACATAACGGCCCTGTTTCAGTCCAGTGTACCCTACGATGGTTTACATCACCTCTTGACAGTTCCCTAACACCATTGCTCTATGTCATCTGTTTCAGTCCAGTGTACCCTACGATGGTTTACATCACCTCTTGACAGTTCCCTAACACCATTGCTCTATGTCCCCTGTTTCAGTCCAGTGTGCCCTACGATGGTTTACATCACCTCTTGACAGTTCCCTAACACCATTGCTCTATGTCCCCTGTTTCAGTCCAGTGTACCCTACGATGGCTTACATCATCACTTGACAGTTCCCTAACACCATTGCTCTATGTCTCCTGTTTCAGTCCAGTGTACCCTACGATGGCACATCACCTCTTGACAGTTCCCTAACACCATTGCTCTATGTCTTCTGTTTCAGTCCAGTGTTCCCTACGATGGCTTTACATCATCTCTTGACAGTTCCCTAACACCATTGCTCTATGTCTCCTGTTTCAGTCCAGTGTACCCTACGATGGCTTACATCACCTGCTGAATCAGTTCAACATGTGCTATGGTCTAATGACACCCTTGTTCTATCTCTTCTTTGCCCGCTCGGCTAAAGGCGAAGAAGCTACCTTAGCTCTCCTGGCTGCTCGGACCGTTGTGAGTATCTTGACATTCAAACTTCTTCCCTTCTCTTAGATGATCTCCAGGGTAGAATAGGTCTTCAGCAACCCATGCTTGCCACAAAGGCGACTATGCTTGTCGTAAGAGACGACCAACCGGATCAGGTGGGCAGGCTCGCTGACTTGGTTGACACATGTTATCGGTTCCCAAATGCACAGATCGATGCTCGTGCTGTTGATCACTGGACTGTCTGGTCCAGACTCGATTATTACAGACTGCCGCCATATTGCTGGAATATTGCTGGAATATTGCTGAGTGTGGCGTAAAACTAAACTCACTCACTCACTCACTCACTTAGATGATCTGATTGTTTTAGAGCAGGTGCGTGTTCTCAATGTATTGACAATACACTCACACAGGCTAGGGTCTGTTTGTTTGTTTGTGTTTGTGAAGGATATGTACCTGATCAAGTGTCCTTGCACCAAATGCACATGAAAAAGATTGTTGTAAGATCTATTGGACCTAAAATGTTAAGATGATAAGATTTAGATGATAATTCCTAAATATTTGATTTACACATATCCTAACATTGTAACTGAACATAATATCATATCACATTCTTCCATTATGTTTTTCTAATGATATGTTTCTCTGTTCAGCTAGTCCCACTCGGATGTATCTGGGTAATACAATGAAATCATGAAAACGTTTGTATTTGCACATATAGTAATTACATCGAGACTTACATCTGGTGCATCTTCAGAACACAGATCAAGTGTGTAAACATTAAAAGGCATATCATGTAATGCATTTCAGAAAATATTTTCAAAACAAACAGCATGATTTGAAAACATGCCCCAGCAACTGATCTTTTCAGATAAGCCCACAAACAATCAGGTGTTTCTCTCTGTGTACAGGAACTTGGTCTGATGTTCTTCAACCAGTGTCGGAACCCGCAGATATTCAACGACAGAGTAAGTACCCCCAATGTCATAAGTATACGACATCACTCACCACAGTATGTAACCTCACCGTCTACAGTATACGACATCACTGACCACAGTATACAACCTCACCGTCTACAGTATACAACCCCACTGATCCAAAGTATACAACCTCAAAGTCTACAGTATACAACCCCACTGACCACAGTATACAACCTCACCGTCTACAGTATACAACCCCACTGACCACAGTATACAACCTCAACGTCTACGGTATGCAACCTCACCGTCTACAGTATACAACCTCACTGACCACGGTATACACTGTACCTAGCCCACTGACTCACCATCTACAGTATACAACCCCACTGACCACAGTATACAACCCCATTGACCCTCACAGTATACAACCTCACCATCTACAGTGTACAGCCCACTGACCACGGTATGCAACCTCACCATCTACGGTATACAGCCTCACCATCTACGGTATACAGCCTCACCGTCACCACGGTATGCAACCTCACCATCTACGGTATGCAGCCTCACCGTCTGCTGTGTATAACCCCACTGACCACAGTATGCAATACCTCACCATCTACGGTGCAACCTCACCATCTACGGTATGCAGCCTCACCGTCTTCTGTGTACAGCCCACTGACCACAGTGTACACATGAAGTGGATGCATTATATATCCATGATGTTCCTCTTGTGTACACCCTTGTGGTTCTGTCGATAGCCATGTGGTTTGGTCTGACGGCATTCCATCTCTACCAAAGTGGTGCCGTAGCTTCGAAGTCGGGCCCAGGTCTTTCATCAACAAGTGCCTCAAGGTGACATCGTCATGGAAACCACGTTTGGCACAATTGACATCGTCAGTGCAGCCTTTGTGGGATGGCTGGTTGTAGTGCTGCATCGTGTCCTCAGTCGGTGAAGTCTTAACACAAATTACAGTTTAACAGTTTGACAGTAACACCACCGTCTCATTTGTCATGTGGCGACATGAGAAGCCAACGCACATGCTCTCATGTTTGTCAGTCTGCACGTGTGTGACATTCCTCCATGAGCACATCCTTACAGTGGCCTGTGCTCCGACACCTGTACCTCATTGCCCTGATGGAGTCTATGCCCTTGGTTTCATGCAACCTCGCTGATAAAGGGGTACATCTGTTGCCGTCTCCACAATGTAGGGTGTGTCTCAATCATGTCACATCACTCACTATCCGTGAAGGTCCAGTTTGAAGATAGTATTGACCTTGAGTAACCCATGCTTGTCAGGTAGAGGCATGGGATCGAATCCAGTCAGGCTCGCTGACTTGGTTGACACATGTGTGTCGGTTCGGAATGTGCTGGAATATTGCCGAGCTGTGGCGTAAAACAAAACTAACTCACTCCACTCACTCACTCACTCGCAGCCTCCAACCCTCATCCACTCCACTGCTCACTCCACTCACCCATTCACTCACTCCTCCACCCGCTTTGCCTCATTCCACTCACTCACTTTACCACTTCCTCACTCACTCCACCCACCCACCAACCCACTCCTTTCACTCACTCACTCCTCACTCCACTCACCCACCTTCACTCCCACAGAGCCCACTCACCCACTCCTTACCCATTCACTCACTCACTCCATTCCTCAACTCACTCCACCCACTCCACTCCTCCTCACTCCACCCTCCTCCCTACTCCTCGCTCAACCACTCGTTCAACCACTCAAGCACCCCACTCACTCAATCGCTCACTCAACAGCTCCTGTTGTGTCTCCGCAGTTGCTGCTGGTGCTGGTAGGCTGCTTTGCCTACAGTGTCGTCCACCAGAGGATCATCTTGACCACATTAGACTGGATTCTGTATGTGGTTGGCTTCGTCCAGATAGTCCCCTTCTGACCGGACTCCTGCGAGGTGGAGAGGAGGCCCATCCCAAGCAGGACTAGATGTGGAACGTTGACCTGTGGATGTAGAACAAGTCCCCAGATAATGTATGCATGTGGTGTGTTCTAGCTACATGGACCAGGTCACCAGGCTCACTCTCTTGTATTTCCCACTTTGGATCTGTCTTTATAAATCTTGAATGACATTTGTATTGTCTATGGAGATATGTGTGTAACTGACAAGAGACTAACCAATACTCCCTGGGTGAAGGGGTTGCTCTTTGAAACAAATATCTAACACATAAGGATGAGATACTCCCCAACTTGGCTGCTGGTTGCAGCTAAAGAAGAAAAGTCTCCTACTGCTTCATAAACTGAAGAACAATCATCCCGGCAACTGACCCAGCAGATCTTGTTACAGTTTAGATATTACTGTGATAACAGGCTTGTGAGTCCCCATTAAACCAGCAACACCAAGTCTATAATATTCAATTATCTATTAGATACAACAAGGATGGTTGCAATGAATAACAGGTAATATTGGGTCGCAAATCTAAAATATTAACTAAGTGTCTATAGTTACTTCAGAGTGTTTTCCAAGAGTGTTGATTCCACTTTAGCTTGCTGGCTGAGCTGCTGGCTGATTCCACTTTAGCTGCTGGCTAAGTCCAGTTGATAAGACATTACTCTGAGTCAACAGAATGGGCATCATGTGACCTTCAGCCAGGATACTCTCCTCAGACATTTGGGACTGACTGGGCTACACTGACACCAGGTGTCTAAAGTGGTTGGAGTTACTGTAACATTAAGCACTAAGACAGTCAGTGAGTTGCTGGTGAAATACAGTGATGTTTGAGGTTACACAGAAACAAGGAACTGGAAGTTACATTCCGCAGCTCCATACCATTAACGAATTTCTAGGTTGTCAGGCGAAAACCAATATAACTTCAACCTTTCTCTCAGTTGTCACAGGACCAAGACTTTACTCTGTCGATTCCACCTCAAACTTATGCATTGTCAAATGATTATTTAACTCCTTCCATTCAATATGGTGTTTATGTCATTCATGAAATACCTACCACTGAGCCTGAGGTTTCCTGATCTCTGTATCCTCCCACACATGATACAGCATCTCCACACATCTCTTCATCATATCACGCGTAGTTTCCTGATCTCTGTATCCTCCCACGCATGATACAGCAACTCCACATATATCTTCATCATATCACGTAGTTTCGGCTCTATATGTCTTTGCTTTATAATTGCATAAGTTTGATTTGTGGTGTGAAATTTGAATCTGATCTGTAATGCCACAACTGCCCCTGGACAAATTACTAAGGATAATGGCGGCTTGTTGGCAACTGTCTGGCAACTGTGATTGGCCACTGTCTAAGTAGGATTTGGTTTAGTGATGTTTTCTTGAATACCTTCATTGTTACATTCAGCATAATCGCAACATTAGTGATCCGGGTTTTACTTTGAGGAGTTACCTGAAGGTTTTACCTGAAGGTTTTACCGAGGAGTTACCTGAAAGGTTTTACTGAGGAGTTACCTGAAGGTGTTACCGAGGAAGTTACCTGAAGGTGTTACCGAGGAGTTACCTGAAGGTTTTACC
This sequence comes from Haliotis rubra, assembly GCF_003918875.1. Classification (NCBI taxonomy): domain Eukaryota; kingdom Metazoa; phylum Mollusca; class Gastropoda; order Lepetellida; family Haliotidae; genus Haliotis; species Haliotis rubra. The sequence continues at coordinate 5,702 of NW_025766104.1, read as the reverse complement.
GAGGGAGTTACCTGAAGGTTTTACCGAGGAAGTTACCTGAAGGTTTTACCGAGGAGTTACCTGAAGGTTTTACCGAGGAGTTACCTGAAGGTTTTACCGAGGTGTTACCTGAAGGTTTTGCTCCAACATTACGTGTCCTCATATCCCTGTTGGTTGTCTTGTCCTACAGAGATGCTCCATCAGATGCAGGACACAGACTGTTTGTAATAAACTGTTGTCTGCTTGATGTTGTGTATATTTCAAACTGTCATCTTCAAAGCTTCGTATGCAGCTAAATGCGTTACCTCACTTGGTTGTGCTAGGATCATATGATCATTAGTTTGAATCCACACACAGTAATTGTTCATGTCAGAATTGTGACAATGATCGTGTTTTTGTCAGGACGGTAGACACGTGTGGGTCACTGAGTTATTTTCTCAAACTATAAGCGACAAACCCTTTTCACATCCATAAGAAATCTCGGCTAAAAGCGGAGTCGACTGTACAATGTCGGGTCTGAAACAGACAATCCAGTGATGCATGGGCTACTGAGACAAAACTGAAACACTGCTGACCGCAATGTTCAACTCTTGTCGCAACCCATGTCCCTCTTGGAAGTGAAACGTGATGTGTGTATGTAGGTAAACCCTTGACATAGTCAATAAAGTCACATCTCACATGTTGGAGTATTTCCCGCACTACAAGGCCAGTGAAGACAAGAGAAAATATGGCATGAAAACCAAAACATGTTATTTTGGGGTTAGTTTATTTTAGAATAGGGAGCTGGTTGTAACATACCAATTTATCATTAGATCATCCAAAGTGATAGAAGTTCACCAGTCAGCATCACATCACAAATTTAAATTTTGGAAAATGTACCTCCTACACAACACAAACAACGTACAACTAAGGTCATCTCAGCACTTGGTTTAAGGAAGGTCTGTGTCAGACGCTTCCACACTTTGTCATTTATTTGTAGGTAGAGAATAAGCCATCTCTAGAAATAAAACCAAGGTTGTATTATACAAAAATAATATATTGTATGATCTGTTTTTATTGAGAATGTTGGAGTTCGATTATGGGAAATTACATTTGATGTATATGTTATTTTAACTTTCTGACAATCTCATTTATTTCAATTATGAAAATCAATCTAATTCAAGACATCTTTTGTTATGATGAACTGTTTGCAATGTTTGTTTTATATCATGATGGAACTTGTCAGGGTAATGCGTCCTCTACACGTCAATAGAGGCAGCGGCTGGAACGCCTCTACTCAACAAATATTTTACTTTGTGACCAATCATTATTATCTCCCAAACTATTTTTATACATTATATGAAATATATTTTTAATTGTTGTAGCGTTTGCATGTCGTTTCCTTATCTATATCTATCGTTTTAGTTATATTACATTTTATAGAAAACCTACTTACAATAAATTTATTTTATTATAACATGTTAAAGTCTTTTTCTTTGTCTAGTTGTGTAACCTAGTATCAAGGATACAGAGAGGTAGTCTGAACTGTCAGATGGAGCTGGTCTCTGATCTTTGCTTTGTCAGAACCATGACCATGATGGTGAGGGTGATTCAAGGTGAACTTTACTCACCACTGGTGAGGTTCAACAAAGGTGCGAACATTGTCTTGCCTTACATGCTACTGGTGAGGTTCAACAGAGGTGCGAACATTGTCTTGCCCTACATTCTACTGGTGAGGTTCAACAGAGGTGCGAACATTGTCTTGCCTTACATTCTACTGGTGAGGTTCAACAAAGGTGTGAACATTGTCTTGCCTTACATTCTACTGGTGAGGTTCAACAGAGGTGTGAACATTGTCTTGCCTTACATTCTACTGACGAGGTTCAACAGAGGTGTGAACATTGTCTTGCCTTACATTCTACTGGTGAGGTTTAACAAAGGTGTGAACATTGTCTTGCCTTACATTCTACTGGTGAGGTTCAACAGAGGTTCGAACATTGTCTTGCCTTACCTGCTACTGGTGAGGTGCGAACATTGTCTTGCCTTACCTGCTACTGGTGAGGTTCAACGTAGGTGTGAACATTGTCTTGCCTTACATGCTACTGGTGAGGTTCAACAGAGGTGCGAACATTGTCTCTTGCCTTACCTGCTACTGGTGAGGTGCGAACATTTTCTTGCCTTTACATTCTACTGATGAGGTTCAACAGAGGTGTGAACATTTTCTTGCCTTACATTCTACTGGTGAGGTTCAACAGAGGTGTGAACATTGTCTTGCCTTACATTCTACTGGTGAGGTTCAACAAAGGTGTGAACATTGTCTTGCCTTACATTCTACTGGTGAGGTTCAACAGAGGTTCGAACATTGTCTTGCCTTACCTGCTACTGGTGAGGTGCGAACATTGTCTTGCCTTACATTCTACTGGTGAGGTTCAACAGAGGTGTGAACATTGTCTTGCCTTACATTCTACTAGTGAGGTTCAACAAAGGTGGGAACATTGTCTTCCCTTCCATTCTACTGGGTGAGGTTCAACAGAGGTGCGAACATTGTCTTGCCTTACATGCTACTGGTGAGGTGCGAACATTGTCTTGCCTTACATTCTACTTGTGAGGTTTCAACAAAGGTGCGAACATTGTCTTGCCTTACATGCTACTGGGTGAGGTTCAACAAAGGTGCGAACATTGTCTTGCCCTTTACATTCTACTGGGTGAGGTTCAACAGAGGTGTGAACATGGTCTTGCCTTACCTGCTACTAGTGAGGTTCAACAGAGGTTCGAACATGTTGTCTTACCTTACCTGCTACTGGTGAGGTAGGTGAACGTTGTCTTGCCTTACATTCTACTGGTGAGGTTTCAACAGAGGTTCGAACATTGTCTTGCCTTACCTGCTACTGGTGAGGTGCGAACATGTTGTCTTGCCTTACATTCTACTGGTGAGGGTTAAACAGAGGTGTGAACATTGTCTTGCCTTACATTCTACTGGTGAGGTTCAGCAAATTTGCGAACATTGTCTTGCCTTACATTCTCTACAGGGTGAGGTTTCAACAAAGGTGCGAACATTGTCTTGCCTTACATGCTACTGATGAGGTTCAACAGAGGTGCGAACATGGTCTTGCCTTAATTGCTACTGGTGAGGTGCGAACATTGTCTTGCCTTGCATTCTACTAGTGATGTTCAACAGAGGTGTGAACATGGTCTTGCCTTACCTGCTACTGGTGAGGGTGCGAACATTGTCTTGCCTTACTTGCTACTGGTGAGGTTCAACAGAGGTGTGAACATGGTCTTACCATACCTGCTACTGGTGAGGTTCAACAGAGGTGTGAACATTGTCTTGCCTTAATTGCTACTGACTGGTGAGGTTCAACAGAGGTGCGAACATTGTCTTTGCCTTACTTGCTACTGGTGAGGTTCAACAGAGGTGTCAACATTGTCTTGCCTTACATTCTACTGGTGAGGTTCAACAGAGGTGTGAACATGGTCTTGCCTTACCTGCTACTGGTGAGGGTGCGAACATTATCTTGCCTTACTTGCTACTGGCGAGGTTCAACAGAGGTGTGAACATTGTCTTGCCTTACATTCTACTGGTGAGGTTCAACAGAGGTGCGAACGTTGTCTTGCCTTACATGCTACTGGTGAGGTTCAACAAAGGTGCGAACATTTATCTTGCCCTTACATGCTACTGGTGAGGTTCAACAGAGGTGCGAACATTGTCTTGCCTTACATTCTACTGGTGAGGTTCAACAGAGGTGCGAACATTAATCTTGCCTTACCTGCTACTGGTGAGGTGCGAACATTGTCTTGCCTTACATGCTACTGGTGAGGAGGTTCAACAGAGGTGTGAACTGATTGTCTTGCCTGACCTGCTACTGGTGAGGTGCGAACATTATCTTGCCTGACCTGCTACTGGTGAGGTGCGAACATTGTCTTGCCTTACATGCTACTGGTGAGGTTCAACAGAGGTGCGAACATTGTCTTGCCTTACATGCTACTGGTGAGGAGTTCAACAAGGTGCGAAATTGTTTTGTCTTACCTGCTACTGGTGAGGTTCAACAAAGGTGCGAACATTGTCTTGCCTTTTACATTCTACTGGTGAGGTTCAACAAGGTGTGAACATTGTCTTGCCTTACATTCTACTGGTGAGGTTCAACAGAGGTGCGATCTTTGTCTTGCCTTACATTCTACTGGGGAAGTTCAACAGAGGTGTGAACATTGTCTTGCCTTACATTCTACTGGTGAGGGTTCAACAGAGGTGTGAACATGGTCTTCCCTTACATGCTACTGGTGAGGTTCAACAGAGGTGTGAACATTGTCTTGCCTTACATGTTACTGGTGAGGTTCAACAGAGGTGTGAACATTTGACATCTTGCCTTACATTCTACTGGTGAGGTTCAACAGAGGTGCGAACAATGTCTTTGCTACTTACATTCTACTGGGGTGAGGTTCAACAGAGGTGTGAACATTGTCTTGCCTTACATTCTACTGGTGAGGTGCAACAGAGGTGTGAACATGGTCTCTTGCCTTACCTGCTACTGGTGAGGTTCAACAGAGGTGCGAGAACATTGTCTTGCCTTACCTGCTACTGGTGAGGTTCAACAGAGGTGTGAACATTGTCTTGCCTTACATGCTACTGGTGAGGTTCAACAGAGGTGTGAACATGGTCTTACCATACCTGCTACTGGTGAGGTTCAACAGAGGTGTGAACATTGTCTTGCCTTACCCTGCTACTGGTGAGGTGCGAACATTGTCTTGCCTTACATGCTACTGGTGAGGTTCAACAGAGGTGTGAACATTGCCTTGCCTTACATTCTACTGGTGAGGTTCAACAGTGGTGTGAACATTGTCTTGCCTTACCTGCTACTGGTGAGGGTGCGAACATTGTAATCTTGCCTTACATGCTACTGGTGAGGTTCAACAGAGGTGCGAACATTGTCTTGCCTTACCTGCTACTGGTGAGGTTCAACAGAGGTGTGAACATTGTCTTGCCTTACATGCTACTGGTGAGGTTCAACAGAGGTGTGGACATTGTCTTGCCTTACATTCTACTAGTGAGGTTCAACAGAGGTGTGAACATTGTCTTGCCTTACCTGCTACTGGTGAGGTGCGAACGTTAATCTTGCCTTACATGCTACTGGTGAGGTTCAACAGAGGTGTGAACATTGTCTTGCCTTTACATGCTACTGGTGAGGTTCAACAGAGGTGTGAGACATAGTCTTGCCCTTACATTCTACTGGTGAGGTTCAACAGAGGTGTGAACATTGTCTTCCTTACCTGCTACTGGTGAGGTGCGAACATTGTCTTGCCTTACCTGCTACTGGTGAGGTTCAACAGAGGTGTGAACATTGTCTTGCCTTACATGCTACTGGTGAGGTTCAACAGAGGTGTGAACATTGTCTTGCCTTACATGCTACTGGTGAGGGTTCAACAGAGGTTCGAACATGGTCTCACCGTACACTGTTCTAAGTGGTGAAGTTTCTGTTCTTACGTAACTCCCGTACTGACATCTGAATAATGGTCTTCACTCAGTAGATCTACCTCGCATTCCTCTCTGCTGTCAAGATTATGTTGACTAACCTTAAGTTTATATTCATATGGGTGTGTCACTTTAATTAGTAAAATCAACTTTCACTTAGGTGTTATTGTATGGTGATGTCATGCCGACAGCCAGTTAGCAACTAAACGCTGTACTGTAGCCAGGTCACGTGACGATTTATTAACTCTCGGTAGTTTCCGGAATACGAATAGTTTTT